>NC_051214.1:34218958-34318958 GCF_015220715.1 Pygocentrus nattereri | reverse complement strand
CACTGCCTGTGGGTGAAACGGGACAGCTACTTTGTGGCTAGCCTGATGTTCCATGGGAACCCAACTTTGAGAAGAACACTAGGATAACAGTGCCAACTGTTGCAGGCGCTTTCACGTGACAAGCTTGAGTAAGAAGGCCAGTCTCAACCTTCTCCATTTCCTTTGCTGTAACTCAATCTTTCTGCACTTTAAATTCCCTGCATGAAACACACATGACAACGCCCAGAGTAGACTTCCTGCAGGGTCCAGAGAATGATTCTATTTCAGGTAATACGGCTCACTTGCACACATCCATGCTGAGACAAAAGGGAGGGAGAGATAAAGGGGGAGAAGGAGCGAGTGCGAGTTAATTGATCCTTCTGATAGGCACAGCGAGAGAATTCAAAGCGGGTGAGCTTTTGCGAGAGGGTTCCTGCAGTGGGTGGATGACTAAAAGGGAAATCAATTGCTCTATCTGAAAAAGGAGCGCTGGCCATTTGGAAAGCACTGGTTGTTACAGGGGAAGGCATTGAATAGCCAAAGCCCCAGAGACAGCTCAGTCATAGGGCAGTGAGCAGTCGCTATGTGAGAGCCTAAGGCCTCATCTCAGAGATGGCACAGACCAAAGGGGTTGTTGTCCCAAAAACATGTGGTTTTAAGACATTTCCAGTTCCATCTTACATGACATGCAGGGTTGAACTTGCCTTGTACTGGAGAGCATGCTGAGAAAATTGAGGAAAACACAGATACATTATATAACACAGATGCCAGTAACATTATAAATATCACCCAGCAGTTGTGGTAATTGTAATGTTCAATATCACAATAAATAATAAACCCACTGTTAAAAAAGCACATATGATCAAGTCTATACCCATGCAATCAAAGACAAACACTGGCAACATAATGGGGCATGATGAAGAGCTCAGTGACTTTCAACTTGGCACAGTCTTAAGATGCCACCTATCTAGCACACTTTTCAAATTTCAGTCCTGCTAGAACTACCCCAATCAACTGTATGTGCTGTTACTGTCAAGTACAAATGTCCTGCTGTGACAACAGCTTAGCTGCAAAGCGGAAAGCTCACAAAACATGACCATCAACTGCTGAAGTATGTAAAAATCATGTATTCTCAGTTGTAACACTCAAAACCCATACTGCCTCTGGAAATTAGGCCAGCACAATAACTGTTGATCAGGGAGTTTCATGGACTGGGTTTCCATGGTCGAGCAGCCACACAAGATCACTATGTACAATGTTAAGAACTGGTTGGAGTGTAAATGCGGCACCATTTAAGGTGGAACGGGAAAATTCGAAAGAGAAGCAACTTATGCTTCACAACTTTTTGGTGTCTGACCATCTCTCGTTGCAGATTTAATGTTCCAGGAAACCAACTGCAGCACTTATAAATGTGTCCATTTGTCTCCAAATATTCATCTCAGCTAAATCTCTTTCTGCCTTTTAGCTCTACTAGCTAGGAGAGACTGCGTTGCTAAGTGACCTACAGTCTGCACAGCAG
This sequence comes from Pygocentrus nattereri, assembly GCF_015220715.1. NCBI lineage: Eukaryota > Metazoa > Chordata > Actinopteri > Characiformes > Serrasalmidae > Pygocentrus > Pygocentrus nattereri. Next base: position 34,317,460 of record NC_051214.1, on the reverse strand, counting down.
TTCGGTGAGAAACAGGGTTTCACGCCATGTCGCACACGTCCAGTCTCGCAGATATTGTACTGACACAGTGACACCCTGACTCTCTAGAGCCAAATCAAATCCGGAGTTATAAAATCACTAAAGAAAACGGGCAGGACGGCTGTAGTTAACGTGCTGTGTGGACATCCATTGCCACTGGATCTTATTTCACCGTAACTGTGCATTTTATCGCAGATGAATGGCAGCAGCGTGTAATGTGCTCCAAACAAAAGCAATGAATTAGTCTTCCAGTTCACTAACCATACCACTTCATTTTATTAATAAAAGATATTGAAAGTAAAGTCTTTAAAGATCATTACAATTTTTTTTGCTTTAAAAGTACCCAGTCGTCACACAGTGAGAAAAAATAAATCCTGTATAGAATAAAAGATGCATCAATAATCGTTTTATAATCGTATCGTAGCCCTCTGAATCGTAATTGAATCAAATAGTGAGGTGCCTAAAGATTCCCACCCCAATACATGATATTGTGAAGGATATCTATAGTTCTTTTAACAATCTGTGATGTTCCTTAAAAAAAAAACATAAAAATACACTAACTCATTTGTGGAGACATCATCCAAAGATCTGTTACTGGAGCGAGTTCAAAATGTGAGCAATAGCTGCTACAGTGCTGTGAAAAAGTATTAATCCCCTTCCCAATTTCTTTTATTTTTGTCATTTGTTAAATGTTTCAGATCATCAAAATACTTTTAATATCAGTCAAAGGTAACCAAAGTAAACACAAAATCTTGCTTTTAAATGACAATCTCATTTATTGAAGGTAAAATGTTGATCAGCCCTACCTGGCTCTATGTGAAAAAAGTAACTGCCCCCTTAGCTACTTAAATCAACTAGTTAATCAAACTAAATTCAATTGATTATTGGGTTCAACCTTACTAGCCACACCCAGGCATGATTACTGCCAGACATGTTGAATCTAAAAAACACTAACAAAACCTGGCAATGTAAAGCAGGTTAGAAGGTCTCAAAAAGAAGCACGTGATGCCACATTCTAAAGAGATTCAAATACAGATGCGAAACAAAGTCACTGAAATCTATCAGTCTGGAAAGGGTTACAAAGGCTCTGGGACTTCAGCCAACCCCAGTGAGAGCCTCCATCCTCAAATGAAGAAAATTTGGAACAATGGTCAACCTTCACAGGAGTGGCCAGCTTACCAAAATTTTTACCAACAGCGCATCAATGACTCATCCAGGAGGTCACAAAAGAACCCAATGGAATATCTAAAGAACCGCCTCACTTGCCTCAGTCAAAGTCAACATACAGTTGGAGGGCACAACCACTACTGATCAAAAAGAACACAATGTCTTGTCTTGTATCTGCCAAAAAATTTTTAGATGACCAACACTTTTGGAATAATATTCCATGGACTAATGACTCAAAATTGGAATTTTTTGGAGTCCCGTTATATCTGGCATGAAGCTAACACTGCATTCCACCACAAGAACATCATACCAACAGTCAAACCTGGTGATGGTAGTGTGCTGGCCTGAGGCTGCTTTGCTTCTGCAGGACTGGGGCGACTTGTAATAAGTGGTGGGATCATGAATTCTGCTACCAAAAAAATTAAAATGACGGAAGATGTCCGTCTGTCAGTTAGCAACCTAACGCTCAAGTGCAGTTGGGTTATGCAGCAGGACAATGATCCAAAGCGAACAAGCCCCCTTAGGTCCCCCTTAGAATGGCTCGAAAGCAACAAAATTCCTGTCCTGACTCGAATCCCATTGAGATGCTGTGGCAAGATCTTAAATGTGCAGTTCATGCTGGAGAGCTCTCCACTATAGCAACATTACAATAATTTTGCAAAGAAGAGGATGCCAAAATGAATCCACAGCAATGTAAAAGACTCATCACAGGTTACTGCAAACTGCCAAGGGTGGCCCAACCAAAAATCTTCAATAAAAGGAATGCTACATTTTGAGTTGCGTCATCTTTATCTTATATCAAAATTACTTGGATGATCCAAAACAGGGGTGGCCAACCTCTCAGACACCAAGAGCCAGAAAAAAAGCTCATTACTACTAGGAGCCACAGGCTATATATTTACACAAACATTTATAGTTTTTAAAACCATTTTCCAGAACCAGCGCATGGTTCTGCTGCGACGTTCTCCTTGCAGGGAGAGGGGCAGGGGTGTAGCATCACCGTAGCAACCGACTTTGGCTTCTTCCAGCATGGAAAATATGCCAACGTATGCTACAAGCATGTGACAAAATTAAATATATATTTAATTCATTTATTATTATTATTATTATTATTATATAAAAATTGTAAATAGAAGAGCCACATATGTGCAGGCAAAGAGCCGCGGGTTGGCCACCCCGATCTAATACAATTAAGAAATTGGGTAAGGGGTAAATGCTTTTTAATAGCACTATACTTCTCCATTCAAGCAGCTGTCAAGTGCTAATTCTGAACGACTGAAACAGACAACTTGACAGGGATGCTAATTGCTTCAGATTGCTACTCGGTTCATGAGTCAGAGAGTTGGCTTTGCAGTTGGCTCGGAGTGAATAAGCCACGTTAGAAAATCCTCTCCTGCATTCATTTCAACCAGAAGGCAAGAGCCAGACTCTATATTCAAACACAACCCTAAGCAAACCTGTAAAGCTCAGTTTAATTTGGAGCCTTATAATCCTTGCCAAAAACAACATACATCTTGCACTTCTCTTTATGTTATTTATTTATGTTTTATAAGACAATGAAATAGATAAAAATATACTCCACTATTTTTGAGGGAAAAAAAAAACAATGGATAATTTGGAATGATCAAAATGAAATAAATAAGTGTAAAAGTTAGCACTTTTTTCCAAATCTATATCAAAAAGGTATCACATCATGATGCAAAAACAGCAATATGTATCCCATCATGAAATCTGCATATCACTGCACCCCTAGTGTACAGCAGTGGTGTTCCTGCTTGGATGGGAACTGAACCTCCAATCTCTCATGGGTGGGGCGGAGCTATTGACAACTTTCCATTTGATTGAGATGCACCTAGCACTTGTGACTGTACATGCACAAGTACATGCCGGAGCTAAAAACAGGACACTGAATTATTGGTTATCATCATCAGCTATAATTATACCATTAATAATGAAGACATTTAAGTTATTGCTCAAAATCAGCTGCTGGCATATTTTGCACCCCTAGTTTTAACTGATTCTGCTCACAATTCACTGACTGACACATCCTTAGCTCATTCTACTGAATGCTGGACAATGCAGAACTGAAAGGTTATACTGTAGGCACCTCTAACAAATATAACCATTATAGCAGGGCCAAGGAACTCAGCAGAGCTCGTCTTTAATCTGCAGAGACCACACCAACAGCGAGCTGTCACGCCTGCAGCTAGTGAATGTGAGAAACACTGGCAAAGCTGAAAAGCTCTCCATATCATCCATATCTAAGGCGCAACTTTACATCACATCACAGAACACAAACACATGTATCTCCCACAGCTTACGTTAGAATGTGGGAAAAGAAGCAGCAGAGAAATACTGACGTGAGAGAGAGAAAGAGAGAGGGAGGAAGGAAGGAGTGAACAGGACAAATATGTTTGAAAAGGGGGGAACTTCGGAAAGGGCTGCTGGATATGAGGTCTGGAGCAGGGCCATAGGAGGGCCCACACCCATACCAGTGGCATGCTGGGAAAACAAGGGAAAGGGGTTTAGAACAGGCCAAAACAGCCCTGCCACTGCAGCCCCAAAGACTGATGGACAGGGCTGCACACACGCACACACAGCAGTGAGCAGTGGGAAAGAGATCCATGAATGTATAATTTATGACTTCCCTGTGGTGTTTTGGAGCATCTTTCATGAATGACTTCTGTTTCTGTCAAAAGCTGAATCACCTCTTCACAATGGAAATGTAAAAATACAGCAGCATGGAACAACTCAGGCAGCTATGAACCCCATAACACATCTGCACTGGCCTGAGTTTCTCACTGCTCAATCTTAAAACCTACAAAAGCTCATCTCAAAACCTCAAAGCCTGATATTTTTAAAGTCTTAAAGGAAAGGTTGAGAAAAAAAAATCTAATTTACCCAATTTTTCCCCCTCACTCTGAACACATAGTAGCGCACAACAGTCAGAGACCATTTCATTTAATAGCCAGTCAAAATGGCCTTTGAGTACAGGTTATTCAATTTTCAGCATCAGGAAAAAAAGCAAAAAAAGCATATGTAACAGACAGTTACACAGAAGCTTCAACAACTAAACATAATGTCGATTTTTCAGTGTTTAGCTTGGTCACACTGCATTTATTATGGTTTCCATCCTTTAATGAAACTTTTCATTCAAACTTAAATCAGTCCTATAAAGAAATCTACAGGTATATTTTTCCACACCTCTAAAGTTCAGTCTTAGAAGTCGATTGCATTTTGTTCTTCTTATGATCCAAGTAATCCCAAACACATTCAGTGATGTTGAGGCCTGAACCCTGGGGTGGTCAGTCCATTGTTCGGAAACACCAGCAATCTGCAATTTTTCTTCTTTTCTTTTCTCAATAACAGCTTCTTTACAACTGCACACCCTTTCAGACTCAGAGCGTTGAGTTGTCTTCTCACAGTGGAAAGATGCACAGAAACACCTGTGGATTTTTTCATATCTGAAACAAGAGTGGAGCTCGATTTTCTCCTCTCTCTCAAAAATGAAAGCTTTAAGCACTGATTATCTCATTGTGACTGTTCAAGTGTTCCATGTCCGAGCTGTCCATGTCCAGAATAAATACTAGTAGAAACTGGTGTTGCACATTAGTTGTTAGCTACATTGGCTTCATAACTCCAGCACAAAACTAAATATGCAAACTTCATGTGCTGACCGATTACATTTAGGATGAGAGGATTTTTTTTATTAATATAGTCTTTTTAAGAAATCAGAAAAGTCCAGATCTGTTCCTTCATCTCTGTTGCTCAGAATCCTTTTGAAGAAGTCTGTAGACATTAGTCTGTTTGAATAAATGGATTATATAAATGCCAATGTTACACCATGCGAGGTAGCTACACACGTGTCCTTTCTTACCAATCCATGTGTGAGGAGCAGTACATCACCCAAAATGATCTGCCTAGATATTCTCAGTGCTGGTAAAAAAAAAAAAAAAAATCACATTCACCACAAAACAAACAACTTAATAAATATTTATCCCAACTTAGTTCACCACAACCATTACACATGCTCCTTTTAGATCTTTTTAATGCATAACCTAATGGGCTGACACAACTGCAAGTGATCCAGCTGCTTCCTCCTCTGATGACTCCTGATGTATAGGTTCTCTTTCATATACAAAATTGGCCAACATGGAAAACTATTGCTCTTTAATGATCATCACTGCTACATGAATATCAGAACAGCAAACTGATCCTCATTTAAAAGTTATAAGCTTTTGTCATACACAAGTCTCTCCCATGTAGTGGATGTACCAGATACCCGTCAGATGAGAGTGGAAGGTAAAGAAAGCAACTAATTTATGGGAAAAATCACTGGGAATACATAGTATTCATGTACCCACGTTAAAAAAATAAGGTTTTTCAAAGATTTTTAATACAGGCAATGATTCTATCGAGAGCCATGAGCGCTATACAGAACCATTTCATGTTAATGGTCCTGCATAGTGAAATAGTTCTTCGGATTGATGGAGAATGGGTTGTATATGGTTCCAAACAGAATCAGTGGCTCTATAGAACTCCAAAAAGGGGGTTTTCTATTGTTACAAGCTTGACATCCTTACAATGTTATAACGTTTCTAGGTGCTATATAGAACCGTTTTCAAAAAGGTAGTATAAAGAACCATATGCAACACATTCTCCATCAATCCAAAGAATTTAAGCATGCACATGGTTCTATATAGAACTCATGGTTTTACACAGAGCCACTGTCTGCTTAGGGACCCCTATTAAGCTGTCACATTACATTTATACAGTATCTTCCAAACTGCATGAAGGTGAATGAGGAACCTAATACTGGAACTCAGTGTAGCAGCGCTGCACCAGCTGCTGCTCCAACAGTTACAGTAGCCAGAGAAGCCGCTACTTACATCCTCCCATTTCATGAACTTGCTCCCCCTCTTTAGACTCTCTGGCACGGCCACAGGTTTGAGCTTCAGCGCGTGCACTCCCGGCTGTGCTCCGGCCATCTGGACAGTGGACGGCGGGCCAGAAAGAACGGACAAACTCCTGTTATCCTGCTGCAAACTTCAGCCCGAAGTGTCCCTCTTTAGAGAAGAGAGCAGTGGACGGCCGGCGCTCTGTTCCCCATCCTGCCGCAGCTCCCTGCGCTGGACTAAACGGACAGCCGAACGGACGGAGCCTCGCACCCCGCGCGGACTCTGAAGGAGCTAAAGCGAGCGAGTGAGTGAACACGCGCCTCCATTTATGAAGAACCAATGCCCGTGAGGCTGCGCACTAGCGCCGCCCCCCGGTCAGCTTTCACCCAACACTCAGGTTTATACAGATCATTCAAATACGACGGCGCTCGCTCAGTTCATTCAGTTTCACATCGTTCTGCGCTCCACTGCAGTGCTGAGAACGACCCACCACCCCAATAATAGCTATAGCTGCTCAGTGGTGGTCCCGTGGGGGTCTTGAGCATTGATGGATGAGTTGAAAAAGGCAACCGATCAGCAAAGAAAGGGAGTGCACTTACATTTTGTACAGAGTGTTCAGAATAGAGTTACATTTGACATTTTTAGAAAAACGCTTTCAGAATATTTACCCATTACATTAAAAACTATGTTTACAATATTTCAAAGAAATCCCACAAATACTTGTTTATTAACTATTTTAAATCAGCACATGGCAATGTAAAGACAGACTTTAAAGAAGAACTCAAAAAACGGCTTCTTTGCCAGCACTGAAGCTCCTGCTAAAGCCTGAGTGGACTGATAAACCAGACTGATGAGCCAGTCATTAATCTCAGCATTACTCTTCTGAGGGATGATGGAACTGGACAGTCTCCTCAGTAGTGGACATGTTCACCAGTGATAAGCTAAGTATACGATGCTGTACTGGACTCATGCAGGCGTTTTGTGACAAGTTACCTTGTTAACTGAAAATAATGCAAACTGGTTGCTTCACAGAGGCAAAATAATGTTGAGAATTTTGTAATTTTATTTTAAAATAATTGATTTCTTTTATGAACATGTTGACAGAAGAAATACACAAAGAAAGCTGCCAACCAGCAACACAGAGAGACAGCATGAATTAAATCAAAATGATAACCACAGAGCTTTATTGAGATGTATTCTAAATGTATTCTGAATATGTTACTTTTTTTAATATTGTGATGGATTTTATAACTGAATATATTTAGGACAATGTATTCAGTAATCACTCATCTCTACTTTTTCAAAGTATTTTGCCCAACCTTGATGGTAAGTGGACCCGGTACAATGGATAATGCGTGTAGACAAAAGGCAGATGTACCTAATAAAGTGACCAGTGAGACTATATGTGCAGAATTATCCAGACATTCTTGCTGCTTAGTGAACTACTTTAAGGTGCATTCATTGCTGCTGCAAATGTCTGGAACTACACATTGGTATCTGACCTCACAAATGCTTCTGAGATCCTCAGAACAATGTTCAAACATTTAGTGTAAAGCCTTCTCAAAAGAGAAGAGGCTGTTACTGCAGCAATAGGGGAACAAAATGCCTATCAATGCCCTTGATTTCAGAAGACACACTGGATGAGCAGCTGTCTGCAAACTATTAGACAAATAACATAAGATGAAGTGAGACTTAATGATTTCCCATCTGAGTTTCTTGAAAGCTGAAGTTTGTGGAATACTAGAGTCAAGTAACTTTCTGATTTTCTTTCTGCAGAAAGTTTAATGTAGCCATTCTCTGTATAGCCCTGAGGCCATGAGCATGTTTAAGTCTGGTATTTAGAGGGTATTTGGTATATGATCTTCACCCTCCTGTATTTCCAGAATGGAGTTGTCAAGCCAGTAATGTGACCTGAACACAAGGCTAATGATCCACTACTGAATGTTATAAGTCTGAATAACATTTCAAAGAGTTATACTGTAGCCTTTCTCTTATGTAGGCCTGTTGAGGGGTCTTTTTAACATCCTTATCTGTCAAGCATTGATGTAGACATGCCTTTGTGGCATCTTCACAGCTATCAGAATGATAGTGCCATATTTTTTCTTTTCGAAAAGCAGAGAGAATTGTTAGCCTGCTGTATTATTAATTGCATCTGCCAAATCCGAAGCTCCCATGGGCTTTATTTGCACTCATTTGAAAGTCAAAGAAAACAATACACTTGAAAGAAAATTCATAACATTCCACTTTATACACAACACTCATCTTTCAAAAGACAAATTCTTATGTTTAAATTTCAGGACCTATCTTCAGTCTTTGATGGTTGATGGATCATGTAAACATGCCCTGCCTGTGAATGCAAAGCATAAACTAAGGCACCATCATATTTTCACACTTTTGATTCCTACATTAATAACATTACTAACTGATAGAGCGTAATAAAGAAGTGCTGCATTTTTACCAGATGAAAACCTTCAGTGAGCTTATGGCAGGTATGCACACTAGAATGCAATCATAAAGAGCTTATAGAAATGATAGCATACATTCTGGAGATAAATGATCACATAGTGTGAGAGGCTGAATATGGGAAGTGACATATCAGGCATCTGCAGAAGTCATTTGTTCCATTATCTTGAACACACTATGAAAGTGACAGCTGTTTCATAAGGCTTTTCTCTGCTGTGCAAGGTACGCTGCATTGCTTTATAACTTTATCCACATCGTCCCTTGCATGAATCCTTTCATGTAAAAAATAAGGAAATGTATCGCCCTCTACTGTATAGCCTGTTGCAATGCAGCTTGGCAGAAGGCACCTCAAACAAGTTATCACTGGAGTGAATGAAGTAGCTACTGCATTCCCTACGAATTCTTCACTGCAGTAGTAGTTGTCATAACAAACCGAATATTGTAGAGTCTTAAAAAGGCTTAATAGTACACAGCACTGTGATGCAGGCCACTGTTTGGCTAGACATCACAGCTTTGAAGCTTTTCTGGTCTGCTTTAGCCTACCTCAAGTTTTATGTCCACTCCTCACTGCTTGCAGGATGGCAGTGACTAATGTTTGCCCTCCAGCAGCCTTTTAATTTTGCAATCAACTTTGCAATGGTCTTGCAACGGTCTTTGCAACAGACTTGATCTTGAGAAGTATTTACGACTCTTTGAAAGTCTCCAGAAATTGCTGCCATTTTAGATCATTATTCATTCACGCTGGTGGGTTCTGGTTACCAAGCAGTCAATGCATTTCTGAGCTTTTATTCCCAAAAACATTGATACCTGAAGGATCAAGATTATACTTCAGGTTCATCCATAATATGTTGTTTAATACCCTTGTGCAAAACAAACATCTAGCAGGGGGAAAGGGCTGATAAATTGTTTAATATATAATTCAACACTATTTTGTTTAGAGTGAGAGCCTACTATATCATATCATTAACAGTACTGTAAAAAAATAATTGCCTCTTTTTTCACATTAGTCACACTAAATTGTTTCAGAACGGAATACAATATGAAATATGACAACGGGAACACGAGGAAGCAGAAAACAGTTTTTAAATAATCATTTCATTTATTGAAGGCAAAAGGTTATGCAATATCAATCATGTGAAAAAGTAAATGCTCCCCCAACTTAACTAGTTTAGTTGTGCCACCCTTAGCAGCAACAACTGCAACCATATGCTTGCTATAATACTACTGTAATGCGCTACTGTCAGGATGTACGAGCAGGAATTTAAACAAACTCCAACTAGTCCAAAACGCCGCAGCTAGGGTCCTCACTAAAACTAGAAAATTTGAGCATATTAGTCCAGTGCTATCATCACTTCATTGGCTACCTATTAAATTCCGTATTGATTATAAAATCCTTTTACTGACTTATAAAGCCCTACATGGTCTTCCTCCTGAATACCTGCAAGACATTATTTCTCATTATGAGCCATCACGACCACTCAGATCCCAGAGCGCTGGCTTATTAATAGTTCCTAGAATTCAGAAGGTTTCAGCTGGGGGAAGAGCTTTTTCTTATAAAGCCCCCAAACTCTGGAATGATCTTCCAGAAACTGTTCGGGACTCAGACACAGTCTCAATCTTTAAGACTAGGCTGAAAACACACTTGTTCAGTTTAGCTTTTGGTAGGTAATGTTCCCCCTAAAATAAAGGCAGCAGATCCAGGGGTCCATGGACACAGGGAATTATAGTAAACTGAGACGCTGGTGCTGTCGTCCCGCTGCTCACACGCGGTCACTCAAGTTTGTGGATGGTGGAGTGGAGGGATGCCGAACTGTTTCAGAATGCTGCCGTGTCTGTGTGTCCTTCTGGTTCTCTCCTTTTAGTTAAGCTGTCATAGTCAGATCTGCCGGAGGTCAGATCTGCCGGAGTCATTAGCCACACTCTGTAAATGTTTACATTCCCTGTTTATGTACAAATGGATAGAACAAAACTAATTCCATCTACCTGCTTTTTTTCCGAGTATACAACCGCCCACATGTTCCGGCTGGACACTGAAGGATGACTGACTGCCGAGCCCTCCTGCTACCCACTTCAGACCAGCTGCCCACGCCCCAGCTACCACCAACTACCTTGGATGAGCTGCCCACCCTACGTTGATGTTCTCATAGACTCCTAGATATTCCTAATATCAATATTACTGCTGATAATATTAGTAGTATAATCACTTGTACGTAGTTTGACCAGAGGAGGATGGGTCCCCCCTGGTGAGCCTGGTTCCTCCCAAGGTTTCTTCCTCAGTTCTGAGGGAGTTTTTCCTTGCCACTGTTGCCCCCAGCTTGCCCACTGGGGGGTTTCTGTACATTCTGTACATTCTTACAGTCCTGTTGGAACTTTGTCTTTTCTGAAATTCTGTAAAGCTGCTTTGTGACAACATCCATTGTAAAAAGCGCTATACAAATAAATTTGATTTGATTTGATTTGATATAACTGAAAATCAGTTTTTCATAATGTTGTGGGGGGAATTTTGCACTCTTCTTTAAGGAACTGCTTTAATTCAGCCACGTTGGAGGGCTTTTGAAAGTGAGCTGTCTACTTCACCTAACACTGCATCTCAATAGGGTAAAGTCAGGACTTTGACTAGGCCACTACAAAGTCCACTGCTTATTTTATTTCTTTTGAGGTCCTAAGAGGTGGACTCTTGTGCTTAAGCTCGTTGTCTTGCTGTATTACCCAATTGAGCTTTAAGACATGAACAGATGTTCTACCTGGTTAGTAGTTTTTGCCATTGCCACTGCTTCATGGATACCACTCTTGCCCAGTCTCTTTCTAATAAAAACATGAACACTGACCTTTTCAAAGAAGAGCAAGCCTGAGCTTCTTAGAGCTTCATCTGGCTTCTTTTATGACTTCCTGCATGAGCCGTCGCTGTGTTCTTGGAGGAATTTTTGGGGTAGACACTTCTGGAAAGTTTCACCAATGCTCCAAGTTTTCTCTACTTGGAGATAAAGGCACTCACTGTGAGTCTCAGAATCTTAAATGTCATTTTTGCAACCTTTTCCAGACTAATATACTTCAATACCTTTCTTTCTCATCTCATCTGGAATGTTTGTTTGTGGAGTAGCGTGCTATTTGTTGAGATTTTTTAGCCTACATTCTTCATTCTTCAAGGGCTCTTTAGTAAAGACAGTGGGGTTTATATAAGCATTTGCATGCTTAATGTATTCTTTGTATGGTGAAATGGTTCTTCAGATTGATGGAGAATGTGTTGTATATAGTTCTATGTAGTATCGTTTTGAAAAGGGTTCTTTATAGCAACAACCTTGACATTGTAACAATAAAAAAACCCTTTTTGGTGCTATATAACAATATTTTCAAAAAGGTTCTATATAGAACATTATACAGCCCATTCTGCATAAATCAGTCTCCATGCAATTCCTTCAATTTCACCATGCAAAGAACTCTTTAAGCATACAAATAGAACCATTGTCTTTACCAAGACATTTTCACACAGAGCCAGTTGGAGATGAATAAGTTTTTTTCCTTTAATCAATTAAATGATCTTTTAAAAACTGTATTTAGTTTTTTTTCTTATTGTCTTTGTGTTGCATTAAATTTAGTTTAAATATCTGAAACAATAGTGAATAGGTTTTCACAGCACTGTATACACAATGGCCTCTTTATTACATATACTCATGTAATATTAGGTAGAACAGCCTGAACTTTTCACAGCATGGATTAAACAAGGTGCTGGAAACATTCCTCAGGGATTTTGCTCCATAAAGAGTCTAAAGACTGAGTATAGTGAATAAAAATCCTTGGTACCAGCAAGTTTAGCACCAATGATCATCAAAGGAGATTATATCATGCATCACTTCTACTGTTTCGTCCAGAAATAATTGAACTGATCATGTTTACATGCTTATATCAGCAATCAACAATCCTCCTCCTGCAGAGTTTTGAATTTAACATGCTAGATAACCCCCTCCTTCCTTATCACCCAGTGCTAGCACACCTGTTCCAGCCTATCAAGTCTCTGCAGGAAGGTACTATTAGGAAGATAGATGTCCAGAAGCAAGGTTGATGACCACTACTTTATTTATTGACCTGCAGCCACATGAGCCACTGTTTGGAGTAACAGGCTATTTGTGAAAAAGAGCAGGTGCACCTAATAAAGTGGCCCCTGAGAGTCTATTAAACTGGTTAAGGGAACTTGCCATAACAGATTTTCATTTGCAGTAGTATATTAGATGCAGTTACTTCCTTACATGTTAAACTGTAGGTTCTATGGCTAGATAGAATGAACATGAATGCATTTCTCTTATTGTTGGCAGAATTAAGGTCTACAGTATGTAATTCTTTAGCTGGTTATGTTGCTGTTATGATATTATAGGCTTCTTTGTCTTGAAAGGATGAAACTGAGAAGTAAATAGAGTGATAGCTGGCTTGACTTTGTAAGTGTAACATGATGCCACCACAATTTTAGTACATTTTAAAACAAAAGTTACACAGCTCACTTCATATAAGGCAGGGGTGTCCAACCTTGTCCACAAAGGGACGGTGTGGGTGCAGGTGTTCGTTCATAAAACAGAGCACACCTGACTCCACTCGTTTTATCAATCAGTCTCAGTTTTCAGATAACCGTGTGTGCTGCTGCTTTGTTGCAACAAAATCATGCAGCCACACTGGCCCCTTGTGGATAAGATTGGACTCCCCTGATATAATCTAAAGAACTAGGTATTGGCAGTTGCCTACAAATAGTATGACTAATGTAGCAGTCTAGGAGATTGTAATGGGAAGTGGAATTCAAAATGCTCAGAAGTGAATGAGTGGAGAAAGTCACATGTACCATCAGGTCATTTCCATCAAGTTGGAAATGTCAAAATAAAAGTAGATAACTGTAACCCTGCCCTCCTTGATCGGCTCCTACATTACATCAAAAAATACAGAGAGATGTGCTGGACACCAGAGCAGCGTGCTATTAGGCCTTATTGTACATGGGTCAAGTTCAGTGCAGAGGTGGGATCTACATGTTTATTAGAATATCTGAGTAGTGGCAAATGGCCAGTGGTTTGCAACAATCTTTTGAACTTATTTGGTGTCTTGTTTGTGTAGGATCGCACTCTTGTAACTCTCGTTATGGGAGAATTATGCAAATCTGAGCCTGCATCCTGGTTTACGCCTCCCAGATGAAAAAAACAATAATACTCATACATGACAGTAGTGGAATGAAAATGATAATGGCAGCATTAAAACTTGCTTTATTGTCAGAAGAAAGTTGAAAGCCATGGTTGTTATTCATGGGGGAACCAGGAGATGGTGCTGTGGGTCAGACAGAACCATCCAATTCAGATTGTTACTCTGATTCTGATGAGTTTGGGGTTGTTCTGGGCAGAAAGCTGAGACTTTAATATTATATAAAGCTACACAAGTTGCCTTATGAATGCAGCTGGGAGAACTTCTGCATTGTATAAGTACATCAGTTTTTCCTGATAGTATAAGGGAAGAGCACAGCAGCAGTGGGAGTGTGAATGATACTGCAACCACTCATGGCCTGCTTATGAGCAGAGGTGGGTAGTTCAAGTCCAGAAAGTGAAAATCCTCCCCAGGATTTTGTTCCAACAACTTGGTTTCTCTAATTAGCTCAAGCCCTTAGTCAAGAGGTTCAGGCAGTTGGAACAAAATCTTGGGTTGGATTTTAATTTTCTGGACCTGAACTAGCCACCTCTACATAGAAGAGAGAGAGAGAGAGAGAGAGAGAGAGAGAGTGTGTGTCTGTGTGTGTGTGTGTGTGTGTACACACTCTGAGAATATGTTGATCTACTACATCTGTGTGTTTACCAAGAAAACACCTGAGGGGTTCTGTTAATGAAGATTGATGTTTGGGAAGGTTTCAGGTGCAAAGAGGGATATAACTGGCAGTAAGTACATATTCTGGGAACATCAACCTGCACTGCCAATTTGGGGAACGTGCAGAGAATTCTGATGTACCATAGTAACAACACCTGCTCCTTACATCAGCAACAAGCACTGCTTTACTCTTAAAAATAAAAGTTTTATTTGAAATGATGCAATAGAAACAACACATTTAGTTTTCTGAAGAATATTATAACGGATTGTTCTTTTGAACCCTTTTCATGGTAGGCATAAAATACATCTTCCGCCTGTTTTGTAAGTCCCTCTTTTGACCTATGCATTTTTCAAAAGCGCTAATAAAATAAATTCATTTGTATTTTGGAAATATGTATAGGACTGCATGATAGCTGCAGTTTTGCCGTCTATTTGATCTCAGCACGGACATCCGTGTGGAGACAAATGAATTGTTTTCACAGCAGGGGTTTCTTATCCCTCTGCTTTTGGTCCTCATTGCTCAGTAGCAGCTCAACACAGCAGAGTCACACAAATAGTGAACAGTGTGTCAGTTATGGTGAAATATTTTACTTGAATATATTCATTATTAACTTTCAAATCGATTTCCACTAGGAGAGGCTGCAGAAAGAGGCCACATAACTTTTTTGTGTTTTGATGATGATTGGTATAAAGTTTTTAAAGTTTAAAACCTCTCCATACAATGCAGAGCTTCTACACCAAATAAAGGTTTTCCTAGAACTCTACATCTGTAACACTCAGACAGAGTTGCTAGACGCAAATGCAGAGTCTTTTAATAATCAAAGTCCCTAGAGCAAGATCGTAGAACCAACAGGCAAAGAGTCAAGAAAAACCAGGAAAAACCAAAACAGTGAAAACAGCTCAACAGCGACACCAAGAGAGGCAATACCTCACAAAGAGACAGCGTGAGATTTCGGGTTATAAAGGGCTGATGAGTAGACTGTAGGTAGGTGTGTGAGTCTGGGAGGAGTCAGCCTCTCTATATCCAGAGAAGCTGATCTCTGGATGGAGGAACGGCCAGTAGGTGTGACAACATCCAAGCTAACAACCATTTAGCAACTTTTTACATGATGTTGATTCATTAAAAAAGGTTCTTAACACTTGCATCTTGCTTACTAAAAGTAGCTCTCTAAATTCTAGTTCTAGAATTTTCCTTTGAAAGCGTATTTAGCAAAATAGAGTTTTTTTATATCAAAGAACCCTTTTGATACCTTTATTTTTAAGAGTGTTGGTGCAGAACTGGTTCTATAGCAGTATTTAACAGAAATGTGACACTTTTTTGACCAATACCATTCAAAAGCCTGTGTTCAATAAATCCTAAAGGTTTCTTGAGCGTATTAGCTCATTCAGTATGCATTGTTCCAAGTTCATCTTGCAGGAGTGTGTGTTTGTGGAAGGTGAAACCTCAGACTGACCTGGGGAACACGCTTTGACAATTAGCAGTCTGACTACTGGATCAAGTGCAATTGAAAACAAGACTGCAGCACGTCACAATGGTCCATTCATGAAAGCAGGGCTGCAGCTTTTCATTTTTATGAATGCAACCAGAAGCGCCTCAGTCAGTGCAAGACCTCCTTTATGGATCAGAATGAGGGTCGAGAGCTGCAGAGTTTGAGGTTTAATGCAGTCACATCCTGCACAGGTCTCCCACTTTACTTAACACCCTGTCACCCAAGCTGGTTTTTTTATTCCTGTAGGTGATGGAGGAGCTCTGCTTCTATTCCAAACAGCAAGATATGCAGCCTAACTTAGCACTGAGACTTCACAGATGGGTCAGACTCCCTAAACAGGAAAATCTTCTCAAAGCAAGATATTTGGTTGAGATGTTGTGGCAGACTACTTACAAGAATATTACAATAATACAGGGGCGCACAGCTCCGATCCTGGAGGGCTGGTGTACAGCACAGTTTGGTAGTTCTCCTGCTCAAAACACAACCTGGCAGGCAAATCACTTAACTGTGCCCTATGCAAATCTGCACCAACTGCAATCACAAGGGAAAATCCAAGTTCTTTCAGTACTTTAATTAGAAAGGAATGAGCAACCACAGCAGTCTTTATTTAAAAGCAGTAAAGTAGGCTTCATTTCAGCATTCAAGCTTTGCCTTTGAAATTCAAACAGCTTTCAATATTATTGGGCATCATTCCCCAAGCATTCTTACGAAGAACTTTCTTCTTAAAACAAACTTACACAGTTTTCATGAAGATTCTGACATTTACCAGTGTTTTCTTATCTGGGATTTGTTCTTAGGTAAGAATAGAATCTACGCACACTCATGAGCACAAAGGTGCAAATAGTTCTCAGGATTAAGAACATGACTTTTCTGGGGAACAAATTTAAAGAAAAAACTTAGGAATATAGTGGTGAATGAGGCCCACTGCTGTTTACACACTCAGACCCCCGTTTTCTCTAACACACATCAGCTTAGCCAATAAAGGGTTGGGAGAGAAAAGCACAATGGCAAGGCTAAAACAGCACTGTATTTGCCTTAATAAATCAAATGTCTTTAGAGTGAGACTCAACAGTTTAATGTCCAGTTAGTAGCACAGGGCACCAGACACCAGACTCTCAGGTCAAGGACCAGAAACCTCACAACTTTAGTTACACACACATAGATGTCACACAGACACAGAAGTACAGCTTTACATGTAGAAGCTTTTTCTAGCTTTAAGAAAAATAAATAAACTTGCTATTGAACTAGGTAGCTAGCTATTGCTTACGAACTAGACTATGGCATTAGTTGTTTTAGACCAGACAAGAGCTACAGCTTAAGGTATACAACAAGCTTCTTGCTTACTTTACCTCACGTTTTAAACATAGTGGCCAGACAAACTCGTTATGCTAAAATTTCCAAAAGTGTCCACAAGGTTTCTAACAGTCAGCAAGGTAAGCGTTTTGGTTCGTTGTGATGTAAATGAAACAAAGGGACATGAAAGATCCTGTGTCTAAAAGGCATATCACTGTCAAGCAAGACATGACACGAACAAGAGAGTAATGGCTAATATAACACAGTCCAAATGCTGCTGCCTTGGAAAATGATATTAGACTGCTTCCTTTGCCCCATGATGCTTTGACAGAACTCAAATGGTATAAGTGTGAAAAGACAATATGTTAAATGTTGACGACATGATAGCAATATATAAATAAACTAAAATGTAAATTATTTTCCTTGTTGGGATGCTTGAATGCTTTTGTGTCAACATATGTGATTGATCTGTCAACACAGGCAAGAACCTGCATGAGAGAAACACTTTAGTCAGAGCAGTCTATTTAAAGCCTACACACATTGCCTACAGCAACCTTTTCATTGTGTTTACACTGTGGGGTAAAGGCATAAAACAATGGCATAACATAGCAATGTTTAATGGGCATAGTTTTTAACAATACCAATTTGCCCTTTCCAAACAATGATCATGAGGCCACATTCATGTCCTTTAAAGCACTGCGCTTTCTTGAGAGCTTTATGCTCTTGTAGCATTGCTGTTTTGCCATACAGGTGAAGCCATTTCAGCTTCACCTAGCTGTAGTGTCCGCTCAAGACTGCACTTTGTCCCAAAATGCTTCAATTATGTTTAATGGGACATTAACAAGTGAGCACACATTCCTTAACTTAGCTAAAATAGCAAGGAATGGCACTTCCATTCCTAAACTGCATATTTCAGCTATAATGGAGAAATACAGTGATCACGTAAAAAATGAGTGAACGGAGAACTTTTTTAATGAATATACTCCATGCCAATAGAACTTGTGTAATCTATTTAGAGTAAGACCCCGGGAACCTAAATCTGTGTTTTCTTTCTATTAGGTTAATCTTGTTCTTATAGGCAAACAATAAACATGTACTAAGTATACTGTTAAAACAGTGTTCAAAAGGTCAATAAATGACCGATATATTTTGCCATATTCTCCCCTCTTGATGTAAACTGGGTGGTCTTAATCTTGGATAACACTTTTGTAAGCATTACCCTGACCAATCACTAGACTGATGTCTCTTGCTCCACCCACACAAAACAATTTCAGATTCAGAAAAACTTGGCAAGCTAAAGGCAACCCAGCATAACCAAAAGCTAGCAAGCTTGACCACATAAAAGCAGGATGATGATTTGAGTTATTTATGCGTGGCCTGTTTTATCATATTTATATCTTTTATTTTTCATTCAAGCTTTGCTGATTTAATGTAACACTCCAATCATCCAAGCGGTTTTTAATAGTTACAGTATGTTTAACTGTGAATGTAAAATATTTTGAATTGACAAACTCTGTTAATCTCTGTTAATCTGGATCAGTAGAACTAGATAGTCTACTTAGTGTATTTAAGACTTAATGGCTATAGGCTACTCTTATGTAAAATAAGAAGAACTGCCCTTATAGAGGTATATAGCTCAGTAAGTTTTGACTGGTCCATCTCAGTGCTGGGGAAAAACTCTACATAAATGGCTTCTCTATTTCCAGAATTAATTGTTTACTTATGCAAGTGTAACTGTCGTTGCTTCATTAAAATGGCAACCCGTGTCTCTGCTTGTGGACGTTTCCAGCGAAGCTCACGAAAATGTGACCAGGTTCAAGGCAGCACTGTGAAGAAAATAAGACACACACTCACTTTTTCTCACACACAGGCGTACACATGCAAAGTTTCATTAAAAAAAACAACCATGTGTAAGAAAAAACCAAGTGCAGCATGCATTTTCAATTATCTCTGTGTTCACTCACAGATCTTAACTTTCCGTCAAAATCAGCCAAGTCCCATAGCTCTCGCTCTCATGGAAACATCTGATATAAATAAAGCATCACAGCTTGTCAGGTTAGATAGCCATGAATACGGCTGCTGCCACATGCAACGGCCCCCTAGTCTTATCTTCCTCATCCTTGGAAGGGGATATCACATGTTGAAATATCATACATGCTTTGAAGAGCAGCTACTGTATAACAGCTTCCATTACACACTAGATCTCTACATCTGAATGGTAGTGTTTTATCACTTTACAACCTGGAGACATAAAAGATATGGATGAATGGACTCATATGTTTTGATGAAGGTAATCTGCCAGATAGTTTGTGGTCTGTCCTCCTCTCACAACTCTTTTTGTCACTCTGTGGGCTACACATTTTCCTGCAGGCTGAAAATAAATCAAATTCAAAGCATCCAACATGCCAAAGGCCGCCATGTTCAGACGGTGGCCACCTGCATCTGAAATGTCAGTGACGTACTACGGTGTAATCTTTGACAGCTCAAAGGGGTTTTAGTTCACCAGCATGTACAGTGGAAGAAATGCCACAAAAGGTTGTAGTTCAAGTTGTGCGTAAAGATGAAGATACTGTTTCACCTGTTATATTACTTTTCCCTGAAATGTTTTAGGAGGAAGGAGCCTCATAACACAGGGTGTTACAAAAATCACATATCTTGCAAGCTTTTACTCTCATTTTCTGACTAGATTCTGACTGAATTGTAAACTTTTATGCACACAAATTAGTTTAAATTGATCAATAGATCTCCTTCAAAAATAGCCTTAAAAGTTAGGTTGCTGTTTTTTTCTTCTAGTTCAGCCTGAATTAATAATAGGTCACAACCTGTTACTCCTGGATGGTTGATTTGTCATTGGCTTGGGTACAGAAATGACAAGTATCTCTAAATAAATTGATTAGACTGATTCTGGGGTTATATTACCAAGATCATGTAGGTTAAAATCAGTTTGAAGAACTTAACTAGCTATCAGTGGAACAGTAAGCAGATCAGTATAACCTAAATGTGGTATATAGAAGAAGTAAGAATAGGGCCCAAAAGTATCTAGAAAAGTGTTTTTCTCATGTCACATTTACAATATATGACAAATTTGCTGATCTTATTTTAATTAATTTAATTCAATGATTGGTACGAAGTTTTTTATTTTTATGTACGCAGAATGTATGGCTGCTGCCTATTGTTTTGGATAAATAAAAACTTAATAAATTAAACTTTTCACATTTGAAGAAAAGTCAAATAGCACTCTATTCCAAACAAGCTGAGATGTATTTCATGCTTTTATTACTGTATAAACTAATGCTAAACCTGCAGTATCAAGCTAATTTCAAGAGCTTCAATCCTGCAGCATTAGTGCTTATTTTAAGATTTGATAGCTAATTTCAAAACCCTAAATCCTGCAGCATCAATGACAATTTCAGGAACTTCGATGCCGCAGCATCAATTCCAATCTCAAGAGCACTGATTCTAAACTCAAGAACATTCTAATCTCAAGAGCTTCAATGCTACAGCATCAATGTTAATCTCAAGGGCTTCAGAACGGCGGCTTTTCTGCTAATCTCAAGAATTTCCGAAATTATTGTGGTTTCATCTTCAAATTCTATTCCGCCTGTTTCAAACACCATCACCAACAAAACGTCCCTGTAACTCATCAGAACATCCCGCACCAGCAAAAAAAATGAATAAATAATAGGAGAAACTGCTAGCCAAATTCTGGACTGAACCTGTGGAGGAAAACTGAGTGAAACCTTGTTCAGAATGTTTTTTTCCATTGGGCTGTTCATAATCCAGACAGAACATACTGTATGATTTGAAAATACTTAAGCAGATACGCTTCATCACTGCATTTAAGTTTCAGTTTGGAAGATTTGTACCTAAAGTGTATAGATAAACTCAATGGCTGCTTGATTGTGCTTTAGGCCTGCTGCCCTGAAAGGAGTTACAGCAGGCCAGTGACTCTGATGTTTAGGCTGTAAGTGCATTGGGTGAGTAATAGGCCACTGAATGGGAGGTGTTTGTTTCCTCCTCTGGTGAATATGCCAGCGATTCGTGAATGGATGCCATTTTGCCACATGCAAATTGACTACTAGTATCAGCTGAGGTATATTAGTGTTATCCTTGGCACAGGCAAAAAGGCAGTTCAGGAGAAAGACATATTGAAAATTTGAAAAGGTCACGCAAACTCTTACGGGATTACCTTACAGACACTTTCCACGGCTGAGATCCAGTGAATGAAGCCATTGTATGTTGGGACTCAACCCAGGAAAGTAAACTTTGTCAGGACCCAGTTCATTAGCACCTAGTTTAGTGTTTGAAGCGTGTCGCTTAGATGGGGGCTTATAGGGGAAACCCCGCTCAAACATATATATGTCCTTTATGGCCCAGACCCCGCAGGGGGATTTCCACTGCAAATTGCTCAAGAGCAAATAAAACTCTCTGTGGATAAATGAAGAATTAGCAAACATGTCTAGGTGGGGCCTCACCCACAGCTCATTGGTTTTTCTTTATTCTGCAACATGTAATGATTTTCAAATATCAAGAAATATATAATACATCTCTTTGAACATAAAAGGTAGCCAATACATGAACACCGTATTTCCATTGAGAAATGAATAACTTCGACAACATGATTTTGAACACAGTGGCTTCAGCATCCTGCATTGTTTCAGCTCCAAGCATTCAATTTGTTGCAGAATGATGTCTGATTGGAACAATGTGCTGTAATAGATGTTTCCTGTTCAACTACAGCCAAATTAGACACCTCTTGAAAGAGGGATGTCCCTTTTTTGTGAGTGTGGTTGGGTTTGGGGGGATTTAACACACACAGAGAGAGAGAGAGAGAGAGAGAGAGAGAGAGAGAGAGAACACTAGCTTTGAGGAAAGGGGAGTGGAAGGAGAGATGGGTGAAGATTAGAGAGGGAAGCTCGTTTGCACCTGTTTTCCGACTTCTGAAGAGCAAATGTTTAGGGTTTCCATTCTGACTCTTCCATTCAGCTATTTATTTACATGGTGCAAAGACATTATTTTCTGTGAAGCCAAGTTTGACAGATGTTGTATCCCACATCATACTTATACTTCAATCCTTTAATCTACTTCTAAACACATGAAATTATGTGTAAGGATCACAACATTTTTAAAGTTCCTAAAATCAACAGCCTTTTGGACCACAGTGATCTTCTGTATACGGATAACACAATCACGTCATCCAGTGGCTTTATGGAACAGAGGGAGGCTTCTTCGTTTGTGAATTCAAGGTTCATGCCATAAGGCTAAAAAAGTAAAAGTGTCACCCAGAGTTATAAACCTGAGCTAAACCCGGTAGTGACTCATGAGGGGAGAGACCAGAAGAGACACTACAAGTGTTCATAAAGTTTCATAGGCCATGGCCATAAACACGGCCAAACCAGGCTTACTCTTCCTTTCTAGGGAGAGAACAGTGAGTCAGCTGCCAGTTGTTTAATGCATAACAGGGTATTGTAGGAGTCTCTTCCCTGTTGGGATGACTTGCAACTTTGCATTATTGTGACCACAACTTACTTTTCAATTTTCCCCCATAGTCCATTCAAAACGTGTGTGGTTTTGTGTACCCAAAATGGCTGTGATTCATTTTGTACATGACCAGTTTCCAACCTTTCTTCCCTTGTTCAATTCCCTTTGAATGAAACAAGGTACTTTTAGGACTCGGCCTTTAACACTGATATGTAAATGTACGGAACGAACTGTTCGAACAGAAGGTCTTAGGCTTGTCAGGAAAAAAATAGTCTTCATTCATTTCTTTTAGTTGTGTGGAACCTTCGGAAAGCTGCAATAATGCATTTGCTTCTCAACAGCTAGGAGCAGCACAAATCCTCCACTCCAATAGGTCTTAGACAATCTGCTCTTGCAGTACCAACACTGCTCATCACTTCAGAATAAACTGCTGTAGGCTGAATGGGATGTATGCGATGTCACAACCATGATGAATTCAAAACTGTTTTTGCAGCTTAAGTGTAATTAAGCATAATTGTATGCAAAACGTTTGCCCCACCCCCTTTATCAAATTAAGTTTTGTTGATTTTCTAAGTAAAAATATTCTATATGGACAAAAGTATTGGGACCCATTAATCATTGAATTCTGTTGTTTCATTCAGTCCCATTGCCACAGGTGTATAAAATCAAGCAATTAGCCACACAGTCTGCCTTTATAAACATTTGTGAAAAAGGATGGTTCTAAAAAGCTCAGTGAATTTGAGTGTGGTACTATATTAGGATGCCACCACTGCAAACAGTTATTTCACAAAATTTCTTCCCTTCTAGATATTCCAGCACTCTGCTGAGTCAATAACTGCAGAGTTCCAAACCTCTTCTGGCATTAATGTCAGCACCAAAACTGTGTGGCGGGAGCTTCATGGCATGGATTACCATGGCTAGGCAGCTGCATGCAAGCCTTACATCACCAAGCATGATGTCAAGTGCCAGATGGAGTGGTGTAAAGCACGTCGCCTCTGGACTCTGAAGCAGTAGAAACTTGTGGAGTGACCTGTGGAGTGACCAACGCTTCTGTATCTGGCATTATGACGGATGAGTCTGGGTTTGGCAAACGCTAGGAGAGCATTACCTGTCTGACGGCACTGTGCCAACTATAAAGTTTGGTGGAGGAGGAATGATGCTTTGGTCGTTTTTCAGGGGTTTGCCTAGACTATTTAATTCCAGTGAAGGGAAATCTTAATGCTTCAGCAGAGCCAGATATTTTGAACAATTGTATGCTTTTTACTTTGTGGAAGCAAAGTAAATTAACAAAGTTTGGGGAAGAACCTTTTCTGTTCCAGCACGACTGAGCGTCTGTGCACAAAGCAAGCTCCATGAAGGCATGGCTGGGTGAGTTTGGTGTGGAAGAACTTGACTGGCCCACACAGAAGCCTGAGCTCAACCCCATCGAACACCTTTGGGATGAACTAGAATGGAGACTGTGAGCCAGACCCTCTCGTCCAACATCAGTGTCTAACCTCACAAATGCTCTTCCGGATGAATGGGCAAAATTTCCCCAGATACTTCCCAGAATTTTGTATAAAGCTTCCTAGAAGTGAGGAAGCTGTTATAGCTGCAAAGGGGGGCCAACTTCATATTAATGCCTATAGATTTTGAATGGGATGTCATAAAAACACCTGTAGGTACAACATGCAGGTATTCCAATACTTCTGCCCTTTTGGTGTAAGTTAACACATGTTCTACATAGAACTGCATTTTTTAATGCAGAATTTGTGCTTTCTTTCTGAATTTAAAATACTGGGGAAAATATTTTTAAATGGTCTGTTCAAAAATTTTTGTTTTATTTTTTTCCAATATGTTAAATGCAAATAAACAGAAATTGCGCACTTAAATTAGCAGAAAATGCTATAATCAAGTTTGTTCACTGTTATCTTATTTTCACTAAGAAATTCAACAAAACCAGGGGGTGTCAACCTTTGGGATATGATTGTATATAGACAGTATGAGCTTGGTTTTGAAATTTGGCAGTTTCTTTAGAACTGTGTGGTCACTAGTAATTTTACTGGAGAAAGCAAAAACTTTCTAGGCCTGAAATGTGAGTTAATAATACAATACTTTTATTCCATTTAATTTTGGGCCATTTCTTTTGATCCATTCATCATAAAATATTCACACAATATAAAGGACAGTTGGACTGGAATTAAAAAAAGGGTTTGTTTTGACAGTGACCATCTGTTAACATATTGCATTAATTAATTTAAAAAATGGCAAGATAAGTCAATTCAGTTTCGTAGTTGTTTTTTCTTGTTTACAAAGTAACCAGCAAAAATGTGGGCACCTTTATTCATTCATGTCAGCTCTCAAACAGAGCAGATAGATCATTTCAGAAACCAAAAGCAACACCATACAAAAGACTTTTGCTTTAGAGCATTTGCTCATCTAATTCTCTCTCTTTCTTTTTGATGCTGTCGCTATAATGTGTTTGTTTTCTGGAATGCGTCCCTGCTCCTCTGGTCAGACAAAAGTGCCATGTTGAGCAAAACCTCCTCTCACTTTTTATGGCTTGTGTGGGTCGGCCTATTTGTATGCGCTTAAACAAATGAGAGGCGCAGCTGTGCAGGCCTGGTGTATCCGTGTTGGCGTTTGGTGATAAAAATATGCTCGGGTAAAAACCATCCTCTCCGCTCCAGAAATATGAGACCATTTCTCTGGCTTTGAGGAGCATGCAATATTTACAATCAACTGTTCCTCCTCCTTGACCCTGGAGGGGTAGAGAGAGAGAGAGAGGTGGAGAGAGAGAGAGAGAGAGAGAGAGACCACCTATGCAGATGTTTTCCAGACATGGAAAACTCTGCATGTCTTTAAGCACCTGTTGAATTGCTCTGATATGTAATTGACCAATGCTGTAAGCTGTTTCTTAGAGACAACATGCAAAAGTACTGCAGCATTAACAGTAATAAAGTCAAACATGGTTTCAACATGAAGTCTTTGCACACAGGTCATGTCAGCCTCTTGCAAATTGCTTCTGATATGTGGCGAGCGACATGACTCTTACCCTGGTGTAAAGTTGCATAGACATGTCGCGTAATGACACTCTGTGGTGTGACAGTTTTCATGGCATGCTCATGACGCAGTTCTGAATCAGAGTCGGAGGGCATTTAAGGGTGTGGACTGAGGTGTTTCCCGAGTTTTGCTCAACATTTCCAGATTTACGGCTCATTTTCAGGAGGAAAGCTGCATTCCCTCAGCACACGAGGCTCTGAGTGCCATTTCGGGCAGCAGGAGAAATACAGCAGGTCTACATCAACACGGTGACAGAAGCCTCCTCTGTGATGGCCAGCTGCACGTCTGGAATAAAACTCTTCAAATTACATGGAAAAGATGGTCACTGACCGACAGCAAACAAACAGAATCTCTCTCACCTGTCACACAGCTCGCCTGACCTACTTTATGATAGGAAAATGTTACACTAACCTCAAAAAAAAAAGAATAAATTACAGACTGCTGTTTTTATTCCATTCTGTCTTTGCCTCTTTCATAACTTTACTGTGAGTCAAAAAATGCTCCTTCTGCCCATATAAATGCCTCATTAGATTGATAAGATGAACTGTTGTAGCTGTCAGGGTCTACACAGTAGCTAGATTAATCTCACCTTAATTATACTTTGGCCTATTTCTTTGTTGACTGTGCTATTGTTTGGATCTCTTGCATGACCTGCCTGATATTTACTAAAGGTCTGATTAACACTGGGCTGGTTTATGACGCAGGTGTAGGTTAATGGAGGTTAATGGACTTTGACATTTCAGGAACTTAATGGACCACCTGCTCAAATTCCATTACAAGGGTATGAAAGGCTCCATTTGGGAGGGAATAAAATTTAGTGTCCTTGTAATTTTGGATAACACTAATTCTGCTGCTCACTGTTTCACTGTAGAGATGGAGGAGCTCCAGCCCTGGCCACTTGGTAGAAGAAGAACTGAATAATGTTATGAATTTTTGTGAAGCGTTATACATTTGCATTCAACAAGACTTAATACAGATAGCAGATCTTGATAAACGATGGAACAAAACCTCCTGTCTCCATTTTTGTTTTTTAAACTTTTAGTACTATCTGAAAATGACTGTTGCCCTTTACATTGTAAACTTCATCATAAATGAATAAAAAAAAATGGCCCAAAGTAGCTTGAAAAATGTCTGTCCTTTGACTTACTTACATAAACTATGTTTTCTTTTTCTCGTAAAGTTATAGTTTTGGAGATATAAGCGATATGCTTAACCCTGAATATATTATGGAAAAATATTAACCATGGAAGCAATTTTTTTAACAAGACATTTGGTCAACATGTCATCACAGCAAGGTGTCAGGTACAGCACAGCTGTGCTTCACTACTAAAGTCCTCCAGCCACTACAGCAGGAGCTCTGTGTGAGCACCCACGCTCCAAGCTGCACGCAGCTCAGTGTGGAAATGTGGGCCACGCTGCAAATATTTGGCTTGGATCAAGAAATTGAATTATATTGGCACCAAGAGCTTGGAAATAAAAAACAGCAACCTTGGGAACCATTATGCAAAGTGAAAGGAGGCTTAAAACCAAGTGCTACTGATTTTCATTTTTCAACAGGAAAACATCCCTCAGTTGCAAAACCAATCTGCCTAAAGAAACTAACCCCTGGATCTATCTTTGACTCAAGAGTTCGCTGTCAGGTTCAATGTGCCTTATGTAGTTCATGTGGATTGCGTTCTCCAAGTCTGGCAAGACTGGAACTAGAGTTCACTTACATAGTCTTCTTGCCTATATGCTGAGAGCCTCAAAGTGTTTTTTTGCATAATAAAAAAAAGAATTATAGTATTGTAAAAAACAAAAAAAAACCTTCTGCAAATAAACATTAATTTTATGATGAACTGCATTAAAGGAATGGTTTGACAAAAAATAAAATTTCCAAGACGTTGTTGATCAGCCAAGACATGTTTAGTATCTGTATTTGGTTTCTTTAGTTTATCACTGGAAATACAATGAAAAGCTGCTAACAAACACTAGAAGTCAATAGTCACCTAATCTTTTACATGAAGACGTGCCCAAAGCTTCTATTAAGCTGCATCTAGCTCTTCATTAAGGTCATACAGATTTGCCAATGTGGTTTTAAAGCAGGGTTTCTCAACAACTGGGCTGTGGACCACAAATGCGCAGCAAAACACCCTTTGGTGGTCCTCGGGCTTATACTGAGGACGATCCAGTGGTCTGAAGTGGGCCTACTTATCTCACATTATCATAAAAAATGACTTGATAACAAAAATAAAACATCAAATAATTTCAAATGGCAATCAATATTAATACAAGCACTGAAACAATGGCGCACAAATCATGTTGTCACTAAAATATTCCAGAAACATGCAGAAACATCCTGCTTACAGAAACCATACAGCAGACCCCCTTTTTCCTTCAGAACTGCCTTAATTCTTCGCAGCATACTTTCAACAAAGTGTTGGAAACATTCTTCAGAGATTTTGGTTGGTTATTTGAGTTACTGTTGCCTTTCTAACATCTCAAACAAGTCTGCCCATTCTCCTCTGACCTCTCACATCAACAAGGCATTTTCATCCACACAACTGCCACTCACTGGATATTTTCTCTTTTTCACACCATTCTCTGTAAATCCTAGAGATGGTTGTGCGTGAAAATCCCAGCAGATCAGCAGTTTCTGAAATACTCAGACCAGCCTGCCTGGCACCAACAACCATGTCACGTTCAATGTCACTTCAATCACCTTTCTTCCCTATTCTGATGCTCGGTATATATATATATATATATATATATATAGTGATTTTATGGATGTTGGTGTGTTTGTTTAACCATTTTCAACCCACTCCTCGAGGAAGCCCAGTATTATATGTAGTTAAAAAGCAACTCCTGGTTTCAGTGCTTCATTAAATTGTGCTCATCATGTAATTGATAATATTAACTAGTCTCTGTGGTGGCTGTGAAGGTGTCAAGGAAAATATGGACCCAAGAAATTCTTGTTACTTTTTATTGTTTTTATGTTTATTTGAATTATGAATATGACTTTATTTTAATGTATACTGTGATAAACTCACTGCTGAGGTAAATTGCTTAAAAATTTGCTTAGATGACTAAAACCTTTGCACAGTACTGTATATATATATATATATATATATATATATATATATATATATATATATATATATTTTTTTTTTTTTTTTTTTTTTTTAATTTACTTATAAACCATTTGACTGAAACAGACTAAATTGGCCACAGCCATTATAATTCCAAACATATTTGGTTAAATGCACCGTCAGTTCATTTATGTTCATAATATTCAATTATGTTGTTGATTAATCTTACACATTAGAACTTCAATTCAGGTCCTAACCAATGGGAGAGCTTGCTTGGTTGAATCTACCTAGATACAGAGAAAAAAAACCTTGGCTTGGACCATTTTCCATTAGGCTTTTTTAGAACATGACACTTTTTTCGGTTCTATTTAAACATCAAGAAAGAATATTATTATAGTAATTTTAGGTTTTACATACAGCAAGCATGTGATTAAAATAAATAAAAATCAACTTAAATTTCAAACATATATTTTTTTTTTTCACAGAAATCAATAAGCCTTTTCCTGAAGGTCTAGACGGTCCTGGGATTCCCAACCGGTAGCACATGGGTTTGTAAATGAAATGTATTCAGGTCATCCAGTTACTACTCACACTCTTCTAGCATTAGTGACAACACATAAGATAAAGTCAAAATGGCATCCCTTGTAATTGCCACGCATTCCAACATGGCTAGCTGTGTAGCAACACACAGCCTTGGAGCTTGCTTTGTTTGCTCACAGCTGAAGCTCTGAAGAAAGGGAGGACCATCAGGAAAGAGCCAGCTTTGACAATTCCACACAAAGGGTGCACTGTTGCCTAACAGTGTCCTGTCTGTTTCAGTGGAGTTTGCACTGTTCCAGAGGCGCATTTCATGGAACAGTAAGCAAGCATGGCCAAAAACAGGCCCATTGACCAGAGTGATACCACAGTGAAACAAGGCTAAACTAGGGCCTGGTTCTCCTCCGCCTGCTAAGTTCAGAGGTCTCTAATTGCCCAACAAATCTCACTGTGTTTTGCAGGTGTTCATCCACAAAGTCACATGCTTGGTGCTATGAGGAAGGGACCAGGAGAGGCAGCACAGTGTGGGAACAAAGAGCTCTGTGGTGCTGAAGGCTCGCTGTGACTGAGAATCAGCTGCAGGTGTTGCTCTGAAGATTGATATGATTCATAATAAATAGGGTCAAAAGAGTTCAGTAGAACATTGTCTTAAGACCTGTTGTTTTCAATTGAAATATCAAAGACCAACAGTATTCCTTCCTATTAGCATGTAATTATGAAAATGTTTGTGTGAAAATTATGAAAAGGTTTCTTTAAACTCAGTGTTTTGCTCTCTTAACCAACCTCCTCCCATATTAGTTTCATAGACATTGTTGAATAATTCATAGTAATAACTTGACCAAACTTAGCATAAGGGGTTAAATTCATTTGCAAAGACTTTGCAGCATAGCCCACAGAGGAAGTGGGTACATTCACTGCAGTGGGTGTGAGTCCTAAGCTTGGCACGTCAACTAGAGGGAAATTTCCTTTTAATGGCTAACCTCTGACCTCAAGTTAAGTCAACTGCTAAATCATGTGAACATGTGAAATTTTGTCTCATCACCTATTACGTTTCTCCTAGGTTAAAACAACATGAAATGCAGTTTGGTTAAAGGTTCCCACCATACAGGACTAATTCATTTCACTTTTTTCCCATCGCCATATATTCCTAAAGAGGTTCTTCCAAAGGGAAGTGTAGTGATGTCATCAACGGCCACCCATTGGTCTCACTGGGGACTGGCTGGTGAGAGAAGCAGAGCAGAGCAGTGGAGAGAAGAGGGCCAGGCTTTGCCACATCACTCACTCTGCTTCTGATAGCTGGTTTCCAATCCCATAATGACAGAGCAACAGATTGGTATTAAAAGACTCTCATGCCACTTCTGCTCCGAGCATGACGTCAGACTTATAAATACAAAGATGACAGCATTTGGTCGGAGACTCAATCTTAAAATGTCTATTCTCAATGAGTAGGTTGATTCACAGTAACGAGGTGTCCACTTTTCTCTCACCTTATCATTTACTCATTTACACACTTATGAAATACAGGAAATGGCCACAGCTGGCAAACATACTTCACAGAAGATCTTTCCTACGGTGAACAGGATCTTTTATGTTTGAATTTTGTGAGCTGGGATACTTTTTCAAACAAAAATAACCTCAAGCATTTTGAAAGACATTTTTAAAACCTAATGTATCCTGTGCACAAACCTTTGAAACCTCGGGGAACAGAAGTCCACCTCAGCATTTAATTTAGGCTGAACCGCAAAATAAAAACAAGACGGGTTTATACATACAGTTTGATATATTTAGCATATCTACCCTATGGCTGCCAATATCTCAGGAAGATGACATGTCCGGTTTCATGGAATCAATCAAGTCTGATGTACTTTGAGAACAAACAGAGCCTTGTTTCTCACCAGTTTGTGACTGGGCTGGACTGTGGACTTTGAGTGCTGGCAGACCGGGGCTGAATGACCTCATGGCAGCACCTGCACTGCAGTGTGCTGCCTTAAAGAAAATGCCATGGCCTTTAGTGGCCCCTGACCTTTTGTAGTTAACGTAAACTCATTACGCACTCTAGGCCTTGGGGAAGGCCTGTGCTGAGCCTCTGAAAGGGAAAGCACCTCCACGTCACAATGGCCTAATCAGCACCTAGTGCGTCCATCTGGGGCATGTAATTGGGCGCAGTCCTTCAAAATCCTCCCCTCATTATCTCACATTTTCAAACAAGTGCCGCCGCAAGGCTGGCCCGGTGCAAACCCGGCGCAGGCCACCGGGGGTCTCAGTGTCCCATGCGCAGGAAACGTCAGCCGGAGCGCTCAGACTAGCCCCGCAGACAAAGGCTACCTTTGTCTGCCGTCACTTAGCAGCAATTACAGCCCGTCAAAATAGCTTTTTCTGCACTGCAGCAACGTGTTAATGGGCCCAGGGTTGGGTGTGAGGATCTATACACATGAAACAGAGGTCGGAGGTTAATAGGAGCCCCTATGATGTGGCAGATGAGATTTCGGCAAGCTTTCTTCACTGGAGGATGCTGAGAACAAAGATGGGATAATGTGATACAATTAAGCGGACAGCTACCAGGTTCCGGTTTGTCCTAGATGAAAGCAAAGGAACTGGCAGCAAGCTGTGGAGGAGGTTGAGCCATGGCTGTGTGATCAGGTGATATTTTTGGTGGAATTTGCAAGGATGTATGAGCCATATGAAGAGAAAAAAGAAGAGAATGTGGGCGCTGAATATCTTCCAAAAGGAATATACCAGTCTATGGTCTGACTTTGATGTACCATTATTGAGATTATTTCATTTTGGGTCTTTGAAATAGACCCAGCAAAGGAGCCCTCCACTGATGTGTGGACTGTAAAAGAAAACCATTACAGCCTTCAAATTAAAAGCTGGCCTAGTTAAAGTGCACCTGAAAATGCTCCATGATAATGCTCCTCAGAGAGTCACGATTATAGCTCCTATTTCAAAGCTGTGAAAGACCTAGCAGGAAGATTAATGTGTTACCATATTCTCTATTGATTTAAGCCCCAACACATTAAGGGAAACCTGGAACCTTTCAGAGATGAAAAGAAAATTTGGCTATGTTTACGGCTAAACCGGATGCCCACTCCACATGCAAAATGAATTCTTTATCAGATTGTGAGTAAAGCAGGCCACTAATCATGGGAGAGATTAAATCACTCCTGGTGTGTTCTTTTGTTGGAGAGTGAGTGTGGAACTAGTTCACTGTTTCTGCTACATTTGCAGGAAACAGCTGAAAACCTTTTTACCCTCTTTAAGACCCAACCAGCAAAGTTGCCAGCATCGTATTCCCTCACATCAAACAAATCTGACCACACAATCAATTATATGAAAGCATAAAGGAATTATGAAACTATCTAAAGTCAAAACAACCTATAGACAAAAAGCTTCATGAGAAGTTAGACCTCCCTCAGTCTTTCTTGATTGAATGCCAAGTGAACATAGCTCAAGAGGAGCCATCCACAAAAGACAGTTCCTTCATTAGGCCCAGGCTAGTGGAAAGCCAGGGAGCGGCAGAAGTTAAGAACAGGGTCATGGGGTTAATTCCGCTTCTGTTGCCTTCATCAGGAATTTTGACAGTGCGTCTCTGGCAAAGGAGACAGCAGAGGAGCTGGGGCTGGATGAGGTCGCCTCTGTGCTTTCACTGGTCCTAATGAGCTTGAGCAGGTTGATTTTTCTTTGTGCCTTTCCCCCAAACAGGGGTCACCTCTCTTGCCCAGGAGATGACAAGCCTGTTTGCCTCAGGCTGGACGAAGGAGTAGGAGTAGAATCACTCTGGATAGGTTCTCCTCCCCAATTCTGAAGTCATTCAAGGAGGAGGAGATGGGTGTATATGCTACATGGAGGCACTTTTATTATGTCGGTCATCATGAGGCAGTTCCAGTCAAAATGAATCTCTTGCAGGGACAAATTACAAGGGCAAACGTGCGTAATGCACATTTCTGTAACAGGCCTCCTCAAAGTAGTCTGTGTAATTTGTTTATGGTTATCCATTTGATGATTTTCCTTTTTTATATATTAAAACCTCCGTACTTAAAAGGAAGAACAAAAGAAAAGAATAAAAAATGACAGTGGGAAGACAACGGAGAGAGAGGAGGGAGAAACATACACAGACTATTCAGAAGGCTGTTCTCCCAGAGCCATGCCAACACACCTGCTACTATTCATTTCAGAGGAAATGGACACTCGGTGGATGAGAGGCTGTTGGCCAGGGGACAAAACCACCACAGCTCCAAATTAGAAACAGGAAGACATGTGGGTAACGGTCCGATTAAAACCGTCCTCCCCACATGGAGTCAATATACTCGAGCCCAGCTCCTTCTCTGGAAACCCAAAACCCAACAGCACTATTTTATGTCGCAGTCAACAAATGCTTCATGTTTGAACAGCAATGGCACAGGCTCGAAGCAGAGATGGTCAGAATTGTTTATAACCTCTGCAAATACTTGCCGCTGTTAAAAATGTCTGTTGTTTACAAGAAGGTCTCAATTGACCTATAGGATTTATGTTCCCTAATGCCATACACAAGCGTGTCACTCTGGTCTAAATGTTTGCGGGAACGTAAGTGGGCCTTCTCAGGACATGATGTACAACTGTTTTACTACTGCTTGACTTGTGGGAAGTCCTGGTGCATCCTACTGTTATACTGAAGATGTACATGAGAAGATCTGTTCTAGAATTTTCTCAAGCAGGAGGTGAAATCTATTTAACTATGTTTAGATGACTCTCTTTAATTTAGTAAGATGTAAACATGCCTAAATCTTAATACACTGCCTGTGTGCTCGACCTAGAGAGCCTGCCGGAACCTTTTAGTGTTTGTCACCCTCCATCCAAAAAGCTTCCAGAACATGCCAAGTTCACAGGGGGTTTGTCTCATACTTTTAGACACAATGTGCAACGACCACACCGAAAAAAAATAGAATGTTTCAGGCAGTTTGAAAAAGAGAGCCGCTTCTAGGCCCTATCCAAACATTCCTGTCCTTTCTCTCACACGTCTGTACGGATATGTGATCTTTCAACGGTTCTGTCGAATAGATTTTGGTGTGCGGAATGCCCCGGACACAACGCTTACTTTCCCACAGCAGACTATTAGTGCCGCCCTCACTGTCAACAGGCGCCCAGCGGGGACAAATGGGGCGGAACCGAATGAAAGAGGAGAAATGAAAAAGCGATGCTCTGCAAGCTCCGTGGATGAAGTAGAAGGGAAATGAATGTTGAAATGTGCCCATTGCCCCCTCGTGTTCACCTCTGACCTGTAACCTACCGATACTTTCCTCCTTCTCCTCTGACGACCACTCTCCGGCATTTCCTGCCTGCTTCACGTACATACCCATCGAGGTGTCAACTTGGAAACGTCAAGTTTAACCACCACGTGTCCTTTCAGAGAGAATTATATGGTCTTTATCAGGAGGTGCTGCCAAGAAAAAGTAATGAAAGAACCAAATGTCTTTTATTAAATATACGACTGCTTTTAAACCTGAAAAAAGGAAGAGACAAGAGTGTAAAAGTATGTTTTTTCTCCCATATGATATTTGCATTTGCCTGTGGGCTTGAAAAACTTCAGCCTTGCCTATTTATTGTGTTGTTTTTGGCAAGCTTGCACTTAAACTGCTCCTACAGACGCAGAAGAAGCTCTTGATGTATTTTTGCACCATTCAGTGTTACAGCAGAAGAAGATCTTACAGATGAGGCACTCACCCACTCCGCGTAAAGTCAATAAATTCAGGACCAGAATGCAGCAGCTTAGTTGGTCATATTTGGTTTGATTGAGAAGACTGGGTTGGCACTCAAGGCTGGCACTCAGCTCAGGCCTATGATGTTATGGCCAGATGTTTGTGTTCCATAGGCAGGAGTGGAAAGCTGCCATGACATCACCCTGAGGACAGCAGGATTCTGGGCCTGGGACAGGAAGTGACTCACAGGAAGTAAGGTGAGGTTAAGCAGGCAGACGGCCATCCATCTCTTACCTTGCACACAAACTCACTCTAACATTCAACAGGTGAAGCAGACTAACATTTGCATGCATACGCACTTTTACAGTTGATGCTAAGTAGAGCTGAATTGGGCACCAGACTCTCCCAGCTCTCATAACTTCTAGGCAAGTGGAATCTCAGCTTTTCCCACGAGTGTGATGTCCTTGACATAATGAATTCAACAGATTAACCTTGACACGATTAACACTGACAGCCAGTAGCTCTTCTTATAAACCGGTGATGAACATGCTATTTAGTAGGCTTACTCAGGTCTGTGTACACCACTGCTTCATTGCCAGATCACTAGATTGCTGGACTGGTGACGTACATGGTGTAAACACGTTAATGGCATGATATGGCATGGCATTACTCATTCATCGAGAAGAGTGATGAAAAAAGACTTCCACTCACACGCAGTGAATGATGCCATGAACCAGGCAGGGCTGGGATGGCGTGTGTCCCTGACCACCACTGCCTAGTGCTTCATATGAAGCCTGTTAGGCTAATGGAAAACTTGTGGGGAGGGAATTAGCATCGTACCACCCAAGGAAACGGACCCCCCCTTCCTCCTGGCCTTGCAGCTGCCTGCAACCTCATGCTAATCCATTCTAAGCAGCAGGTTCAAGACCAGGCTTTGCCACTAGGCCACCAACGGCGTGCAGTGTGCTTTATTAAAAGGATTTTTTCAACACAAACTGGACCAATTAGCATTAGCTTATACTAAACTTGCTGCCACTTTGGGAAATGTTTAGCAAAGATATAATTGGTGAATCTAATGAATATCTATCGATATGGTTATTGTGTATTGATCTTGCACTAACTTTCTGACAATATTACCTATTTTTTTCTACATATTCCTCTAGACTGAAAAGCATTGTATCAGAGCCTCAGATCTGCATCAAAAGAGGAGAAGCTCACTGAGAGAGACTGGTTAATGCCATCTGCTGGTAGGATCTGTTAAAGGTGAGGATTTATCAGGACAAGTCATAAGCATTAGGTCATAAACAGGCTTAGTATTCTTTATTGTCTTTCAAGCACTGGATTTCAAGTGCTTAAGTCACATCATGGTTACAAATAGCAGTACTAGACATCTTCCAAAATCATACCTTAGTGGTACGCTAATCTCCAAACAACCACAAACAGGGAGAAGGTGAATCATTCACAGCTCACCTCTCTCACGACTAACCAACTTGAAACATCCATAAGCAGGTGATGCTCATTTGTTGCTATAGTGTATGTACATGCATACAAAGTACTTCAAAGATCTTAAAAATGGACTCAGATGCAGCGACAGAGAAACTGCACCCAAACTTGAACTTGTTCTTGAGAGTCCACATATATCACCAAAGCTCTTTTAAAGACACAGAACAGATGCACCAGCTAGACCACCAACTGCGTTTAGTACTGCGCTCCAGCTGCCCTGTAGGAACAAACAGCCCAAAAACTGTGTTCTCTCTGGCCATCTGTTTGCGCCCTCACTCAGAGGGACTGTCCTAACAGAGACATGCTCCGCACAGCTTTTTACAAGAAAAGTCAAATTGCTTTCATGCACCAACTCACTGCGCTGCCATGGTGACCATAGACCAATAGATTGAAGGAAATGAAACCAGACTTGACTAAATGGGGTTCTTGGGAAGAGGGATGTGGTTTGTTAGAGAGTTAGAGAGGCCTGTGTCCCAACAACACATATTTAGAGGTATGAGTCAAATTGGATTGGCGCAAGATCAAAGAAAACAGTGCATCTGACCATGAGGGCCTGGGAGAGCGCTCTGACTCACCTCCACCAAGGCACCTGCTCTGTGGGTGTATGAGTGCGTGTTTGCTTGTTTGTGTTTGGAGGACAAAATTACTCTGCTCTGGTGATTAGTACAAACGACACATGTTTCATGGGAAGGTAATGGAGAGCCAAAAAAAGCATGGTTTAAAAACTATGTACTCCAAAAACTTTGCAAATTGCACATAGAAAAAAACATATGCAGATGTCAAGTTCAACTGCTGATTAATACAGGCTTTTGTTTCAGGCAGTCCATCTTTCCTCAGCTCATCCACACCTGTCAGACACTATGAGGTCAGTCCTAACTGAAAAAGTCATTTAGAAGGGCTTCTGAAGCAATAATGCACCAGGTGATTTAGGATTTTCCAATGACAGTGAACATCAGCTTAAGCGAAGCAAAGAAAAGCTTTAGTGGTGTCCGGCCTCCGCTAGTGGCAATGAATCTGTCACTGTGAGTTTTTTGCTAGGTGAACTCTTAATGAGGGGATAATCTGCTGTTCCAGAGGGAGAAGTGGAAAAAAGCACAAACAAACACTAGACTTCATAAATACTACTGAGTCATTTCCTAACATTGGCCCTCGGCTTGACGTAGCCCCCCTGCTGCCAATCACCCATACACCCACACGCATCATAAAAACTAATAATGTAATAGAATAATGTGTTCTTTAAAGGGATATAAGAATGAGAACCGTCGTTTCTAGGTCTTTCGGTCACTCTGGAAAAGTAATTTGTGTGTGTGAGCGTGTGTGTGTGTGAGTGTGTGTTTTTCCTCTCTTACCAAAATGTGGATACAAGACTTTTTGATGTGTTTTGAGCTACTTCACAGATGCTGCGTTTCCAAGTATGCTGGACGTCACATTACGGACGCTTCTGAGAAAGGCGAAGTAAACCACATCTCAAATTAGCGCGCCACTGTGGCATAACAAAGGCCTTCCGGTCGACCGCGGACCTGGGCCGGACTCCGGCATCCCCGTGGCCTGTGGCCAAAAGCCCTATTCTGCCCCGCTTGGGTTCACTTCATCAAAGCTACATGCTGCATAGTTTCCGAACGTCAACCGCCAGAAATCTGGAAATCTGATTCTGCTGCTCTATGAATCTGGTCGGAAGAGCTACAGATACTTTCGGTGTGGTTTGCACTTAGTGAGATGAATCAAATTACAGTTCCTTTCCAAACTGAATCAAACCCCATCCAGCATGCTAAGCCCAGTGTGTGGAAACCTTTATGGATGTATTTCTTGTAGTCCTTTTTGATGTTTTAAATAGAAAAGTGGGAAAACCCACTCTAAGACAAAACGATTGATATTTGCATACTGTCGTTGAGGCCATTAGAGTTAAGACAAATAACTGAACAAATCAAGTCTGAGCCAAGATTAAGACTTTGTAGTTCCTGAAACAAGACCAAGGCCAGATTAAGATTTTTTCAGAACATAAAGTACATTTTTTGTACTTCATTTTACATTCATGATACATGATAGACAAATGGTAGTCTTAGCCTACCTCTGTATTCTTTTCGAAGTAAATGTTGATAAGACTGAAATATATTTCTCTGTACCTTCTTCTCAATCTAGACCTTTAGACTATTTTAAGTAAAATATAGTTACTGAATAGCTGTCAGAGCACTGACCTGCCTTTTTTTCATTAGATAAAGTATAATAATGAGTGCAGATTTTATTTTAATCCATTTGAATATGATGCTGAGATTTAGTTACTATATTAAAAAAACTACACAATACCTCCTTATCTTGAGACCAAGACAAGACCAAGGAAACATAATGCTGAGGCCGGTGGTCTCAAAGCTTGACTCAAACACTGCAACACTACATTCTACCTGAATTCACATTCATAGACTGAAATATAGTTTTTCAGCAACTCTCTTCAACAAAGGATCCACTGTAGGACAAGATCTCCTTGGAAACAAGTCAAGAACCAAGATTTAATAAGATGAAAAAACACATGTGAAATGCATGCTTCTGGGGTATGATATGGTACAAAAATGACCTCCCTTAGGCATAGAACCAAACTGCGCTCAGAAGCTCCACTCAAACATTTGTGCTGCTATTTCCACGGCAAGATCTTGCAAAGAACAGAACATGTAATTCTTGTGGGGCTATTTTACTGTTCTGTATTTGTTGGAAAGTGGAAGGTGCGTTTCTGTTTGTCTCTTTGTGCTTTCTTCACTCTCATTCAGAGGCACACAGGTATCGGAAGCACAGTACAGTCTGGCTATCAAGAACACATGTAAATAGCAGTTACAATGGTTCAGTTTTCAATGAAAACATTAAAATAACCCAAGGACATAATCTTGTTGAACTGTTTTCATGCTTGAAGTCCCAGATCATTTTGAACCCAGAACAGGATGTAGGACGTGGGAGGTCATTTTTGCCCTGTTTCTTACTTTAGAAGCATATATTTCACAAAACACCTACCATAATCATAAAAAACTGTGAAAACGAGAACAATATGTTTTTAGAGGAAAACATTTGGACATTCTTTAAGCCACATGCCTTTCAGCTACTGTTACAAGTTATAGGTTTTAGGCCTATGCCCTTTGGGGCTATCTGTTATGACCCTGACCCCTTCTATGGCATTCCCTCTGACCAGAGAGGGCTTGGAGAGTGGAGGCTGGGCCAAGGGAAATGTGCTCTAAATGGGAAACATGGCAGGGGAGTCGTATTCCCACACAACTCAATTAAAGCTTTATGGACTTGGTGCAGTAAAGGCCAGCCATTAAATCGAACACTTTCCCAAAGTACGTTTCCCCTCAGAGAGTCCTGGACGGCTTGGAGGAACGTAAGTTTTTACTGTTGCGTGAAATGTAATTTTCATTAAAGACCTTCATTCTGAGGTTTTCAGAACAAAACAGTTCCTTCTGGCCCTGAAAAGGAACTGGTGAATGCCGACCACAGAGGACGCAGTTTTTCCCTCCCCAGTGCTGTGGTTGGCTTTATACGATGACAAAGCAATGCAGACAAAAATACCATGTTTCATTGCAAACTTCAGGTTGGCAAGGCATGAACAAACAGTCGAAATCAAAGATACCTCAAGCTGGAAAGGCCCCATGATTTAGCCTTTGAAAAATTATTTCAGGGCTGCAAAATACCTTGTGTGAATATTTGAATGTCATATGTAAGTAAACATTAAACCTGTGGTACAAAACTTCAAACATTCATTGCAGTAATTTAGGTAGTGTTTACCATTTCTGTATTTTGAACAGACAAATTATAGTTCTCTCCCACTGAGATAAGTTCTTTCAGAAGCTGTATAATTCCATTTTTCTTGATCCAAAATGCTTACACCATTCTAGTGTCTTACACACTCTGAATTTAAATGTTTGTTGTTGCTGCTGTTTTTACTCTTTAATCAATTGTTTTTTTCTGGCACTCCATGGTAAGACAAGGATGGTGATGCCAAGAAATGCAATATGATTAAACAACGACACAGTAAGGCTGCCAAGAGTGAGAGATGAGTCGAATGTGCCTCAGCTTGAACAATCACAGCAGGCTCTATCCTCTCCTTTGTTTGTTTCTATGATTATTAATAAAGTGCTCATTTATGGCATGGCTTAGTCCTTTCACTGTGTCTTTATCAGCTGCTCACATTTCTAACTGTTCAAATGATAGCTCACTCTCACCACAAGATTGAACATTTTATATTGCTCTGACCTGAACATCAAGGAACTCCCTGTACTGGGTGTGGTGTTTGGGGGGTTAATTTCAGCTAGCCTGTAGCCAGCTGTTCAGACATATCTTAAGCCTAGTCTTAGACTAAATAGGATTTTAAACGAACAACCTACAATGCAAGTTAGTTCAAGACTAGGATTATCTCAGTCTGAAACTGCAGCCCCCAGACAAGGCGGGCAAAGGGCAGTGCTGGATTTCACAATCAAGACTGCTGAAAGGAAGAGAGAAGGATGACAAAGACATCCAAGAACCACTCAGGAAACAATTAAGCATTGCAGAAACTGTTCTGAAGCTGACGCACCTCTGACTGAAGTCGCTATGTATCTAATTATTATCACACGAAGTGTGATAATATATTGTGATACAGTATGTGAAAGGAGATCTGAACTTCTTAAAATAATGTATCTCCAGAGCCACGTTGGGAGAAGATCATATATTTTCCATGATAAATACACATAATTCATTTACAAATAAAGTGGTTATGATAAAATAAATACATATTAAAAATCTGAGCATCATACTTCATGTGCTATTGCACTGAAATGTACATTGGACGAACATCTTCAAAACCACTGAAGAAGCATTAAAATATTTATTTTCCAATTTTTTCAGTCAATATAAATATTATCATATATATATATATATATATATATATATGTATATATGTATATATATGTGTATATATATATATATATATATATATATATATATATATATATATATATATATATGTATGTATATATACTTTTTCCCTCCAAAATAGCTCTGTGAATGTTCATACATATAAATAAAAGTCTTCACTGGGAGTTTGACTCTCACCGGCAGCCGCAGCCCTCGACGACCATGTCCTGATAGTTCTTCAGCACCACTTTTTCATACTCATCCAGGTAGAGTAGAGAGATTGGGCTGAGCTCCGTGGGCACGCAGCAAGCCCGAGGAATGTTGGAGTTAACCGAGTTCACCAAAGTCTGGACAATGGCATGGTTTGTAGAGTTGAGGTGGTCTGAGAGTGGAAAGGGGCATTCGCCATGGCAGTAAAAGGCATGGTAGCCAGGCGGTGCCACAATCCACTCATTCCAGCCCACATCGCTGAAGTCCACATAGAGCGGGTGCCGACGACAGTTGGTGCGCTGGTGTGGTTTCCGCCGCTGCTTTGGCCCCCGCCTCGTCTGCCGTTTCTCTCTGTGAGCCTGAAGGAGGGGTGCTCCCTGACCGTCGTGGCTGTAAGTGACCAGCAGCGGCCGGGCCTGTGGCCATGTGTCCTCCTCCCCGTGCAGGGAGCGGCTCACCCTCAAGTGCCTCCTCCTGCTCCTCTCAGCCTCTTCCTCTTCGCTGGCCTCCTCAGGGTGAAGCACCTCCACCAGCAGGCCATGGTTGTGGTGTGAGTGTGCAGTCCAGCGTGCCACTGCCGAGCTCACGTCAAAGCTCTCCCAGCGCGAATGTGAGTCCTGCACCAGACGAGTGTCCAGCAGCCTTGTAAGAGGCTCCTCAGATGAGGACTGAGATGGCCTGAACACTTCAAAAATGTTTATGCGGTGAAAACCTCCAGCAACACTACTGTTGCTCGTTGTAAAGTCACTTAGTACTTGGTCTCTGAAAATACGCAGCTCTGCAGCTGTGATTAGCTCCTCTGCTGGCACAGAGGTGAGGTTAAAGATGAATTGTTGTGTAGTCCTTCCTTTCAGGCTGGACAGGGCCTCTAAAGCCTCTGGAAAAAAAACAACAGTGTTACAAGTGCACTGATGTCAAACAGTCAAAATCTATCACAGAATCAGATACTTATTTTGAGTGCATTAAGCTTATACAGCAATGGTTCATTTGCATATCAATGACTAGAAACCTTGGCAGGCTGACCTCTCATAGGTTTACTTCAGTGTTGTTTTGGCTTGCTTTAAGTAATAGTTGGGCCAAGTGTTGAGGCATTTAAAAATGAGTGGTTGTATTTTAGGAAAATGCAGATGCTTCAAAAGTTTCCCTTTAAAAATTTTGCAATCATCCCATTAAAAGCTGTCTTTTTTTTCTTGGATGACTAAAAGGAGACAATCTTGCACCAAAGAACCCTTAATCTCTTTTAAAGTGAGACGTTTTGGAAATTCCATTCTCCATAATCCAACCTATCTGCTTCATAATCACCTAAAAAGACAGCATATTTCATTTGATGTGGGAAAGCCCTGCTGCTTCCTTCTTTCTTTCTTTTTTCTTCCTCTTTTCCCTCTCTCTCAGTCAGTCCCTTCAGAGGGGGAGTAACGCTGTGAACTTGTTGGGGCATGTCTGAAGTAGTCAGCCACAGTTATGAGTGTATCAACATTCCTAATTTCTGTTTGTGCATTATGCCAAAACAAGGAGGCAACAGCTAATGACAAGTCAAACGTTTCAGGCTATTTGACTCTCGACATTACAAGGGGTTATAGAGAAAAACCTCCTCTGAAGTCTTTGCAAAACATTTTAGACAGAACAAAAACACAAGATGAAGAAGATATGAATCCAATGATTTAGGTAGACATGCATCTAATTACATTTACATTACACATAATTTCATAATACAATTTGTGATTACTGTGTATAAATTATAGAGTAACTGTGTGTTCTATTGCTAAAGTAAGATGACCTCAACTAAACTGCATGACCTGAATGCTCTAATATGAAAACACAAGTCAAGGGGGGCAGTTAAGTTGAGTGGTGGCACAAGAGAACTGGATGTATTGGGAATAAACAAAAAGTGGATTTCTAACAGTGAAAAAATATATGCAGCCCACTGCCAAGACTCTGACAAATGATCAAAGATATTGTTTGCACTATGTCAGCACCACCACTGGGTGTCATCCATGCAAGTCCATATCACTGTGTGAGGCCTCCCAGCAGCCGCAATGACTCACTTTTTTGGACACCTCCCTAAAAAAACTCACGTGCCATCTTTTTTACTACAAACTAGTAATCAACACACCAAAATGATTGTTCACTTCGCACTGATAAAAAACACTAATATGCTGTGGAAACCTTTAGATCTAAGTTTGTGATTCAGAATAACAGTTTCTATTTGAGATTTACATTTAATTTATACAATTTTTGCAGACAAGAAGTAGACCTACACAAGTTACAAGTTGCCCAAGTTACTCCATCACTTAACAAAAGGTCACAAACATTAAAACAGAGCAAGAAAAGACTTGTTGCTCATCACATTCAACTTAGACAGACAACAGTTCAGGAGACACTCCACCTTATACACTACTTCATAATGCTATGCATAGTTAGACGTCAGCTAACAAAATGGGACATAAACATCCATTAACAAACAAATGCCACCTGGAAACAGACACACTGGCAGTCTGAGAAGTCATGTAAAGATAAAAAAACATATAGCCTACCAGGAAAATCTAACATGATGTTGTCAGCAACTAAAGGCTTAAGACATTATGCTGAAATGTTTATGTCAGTCAATGTCAATGGAAATGCCATCATGGACTCATGATAGTACTATGAAATGCACAGATTATTGGGTAATGCCTGTTGCATGTGCACAGCTGTGCCTGGAAAATCAATCTTCGTGCAGATGTAAACACTATCAGCTATTTTTTCCAAGAGGTTGCAGTCAGGATAGCATTTTTTGCCTCTTTTAATAACAGTGAGCACTGGGTGTGGAATGCAGAGCCAGTTTCTCAATGATTGCATCAGAGAGTCAGAGAAAGAGCAGGACCTTTCTGGTGTTATTTTAGAACTCAATGCAAGACTATTTTTGAATTAAAGGGAACTTCCATCAGTTTTTCAAAATAAACATACCTCACACCTTGAGATGTAATGCACATTATATGGAGCATTTTAAAGGATAACGGTCCATTATAGGGAATTCATTACAACATTAGTGACAGTAACCTGAGGCCATGATATTAAACAAAAATAAACTGCACACTCTAGATAGTTCTAGATAGTTTAAATAGTTAGAAGATAGTTCTTCAATGCTTCTTTACCTAAGGCAATGATTCTATTGAGAACCATG
Organism: Pygocentrus nattereri; assembly: GCF_015220715.1. Classification (NCBI taxonomy): domain Eukaryota; kingdom Metazoa; phylum Chordata; class Actinopteri; order Characiformes; family Serrasalmidae; genus Pygocentrus; species Pygocentrus nattereri. The sequence goes on along the minus strand of NC_051214.1, from coordinate 34,272,754 downwards.
AGTTCTAATATAGAGCTTACATAGCTTTATGCATGCTTAAATTGTTCTTCTGATTGATGGAGAATGTGTGGTATAAGGTTCTATATAGAACCTTTTTGAAAAGGAAATTTGAAAAGGAAACTATTTAAACAGGCAGAAAGCTATTTAAGGAAGAAACAGCTCTATATAGAACTCATGGCTCTAAATAACTATTTAAGTATGAAACGGCTCTGTATAAAACCATTGCTTTTACTAAAGCTCCCTTGAAGAGCCATTTTTTAAAGAGCGTAGGCCAAATCCTTAGCGTAAACTATCACAAAACAGTTATTAGGCAAAATATTCCTAACCATGCTATGGCATAACTTTTATCTTTGAGAGATTTTCGGACACCTGCTTCTTCTCACTGCCATTGTGCACGCTTCTCTGGGATTTCTGAGTTTCTCTGGAATTCCCCTTCAAGCAGTAAAGCCCACTCAATTGTGGTTGTGAAGGAGCAATAATGCTTCAAAACGCGCTCACCTTCGTGATGGAAGCTCCTGATGGTGTTGGCCCTGCTGACCACTCTGTCCGCGCGCCTCTTCCTCGCGCCCTGCTGCTGCTCTCCTCCGCCACCCGCCGCGTGCATGTGGTAGAGCTCGAGCATGTAGTGGGGCACGACGGCAGCGCCGCTGGGCGTGGGTCTGCGCTTCAGGCCGAACATGTTGAGCAGGCGCAGCTCGAACTCGCGTAGGAAGCTCGCGCTCTGCTCGCCGCTCCTGCGCCGCTCCACGTCGGGCACGAGCGCGGCGGCGACACCTCCCAGCAGCACCTGAGCGAACAGCAGCAGCGCCGTGACGGAGCGCACCGCGGCCACCATGCTCACGCAGATCCTGAGGAGGGAAGGAGAGAAAGAAGAGGCGGTCAAAAACACTGCCGCCGCAGCCGCTCCACAGTGCCATGAGCAACAGCAGCAACAGCTGGAGGAGGATCTGCGGGCAGATGAAGAAGACCTGTAGAATCCCCCATACCCCCCATACCTCCCCCCAAAACAGGGAGAATCACATCTAAAGGTGCTTCAGAGGTACAAAAAAGTCAGATAACCCCCCTCCCCACCCCCCACCCCCATCCGTGTGTGATTAACCGCAGTGGAGAGAGATTGATGTGAATTTTAAAAACGGACGGGGGGAGACCGAAGCGGATGTAAAACAAAGAAAGACATGGGGGGAGGGAGAGAAACGAGGAGAAAAAAGAGAGGCAATCAAAGAAAGAAAAATCGAAAGAAAAGAAACGGGAGACATGAAGAGAGCAGACACGGAGTCTGCAATTAAGCGAAGATAAGAGGAGGAGGAGGGTGTGCACGCGCGTGCGTGCGCACGCAGCGCGGTGTGTCTGCACGCTCTGCCTTTAGATCACGCGCAGGCATGAAAAGAAACTTCCAAAGAGAGAGCGAGAGGGGGAGAGAGAGAGGACCGACACAGGGACTGGCTGCGTGGCTAAAAAAGACATGTGGTGCGGTTTTAGGCCGAGTTTACCACTAGAGAGAGAGAGAGAGAGAGAGAGAGAGAAAGAGAGAGAGAGAGAGAGAGAGAGAGAGAAAGAGACAGAGAGAGAGAGAGAGAGAGACCTACAGGTGGTAGCCCTGCTTCAAACACCTTAAGCACACATAAGTAAACATAAAGTGTTATCTGATAAGGAAATAATACAACAATAATAAGAGACATGCTGCTCTTCGTAACAGTCGAAAATACTGAAAGACTTAAGGGCTTCGGTCAGACAAAAGTCCCTCACTTATTCATACACCCCTCCACTAAAAAGGAGCCCCAAATAGGAGCCGAGACGTTTCATTACCAAACGAGGAAGCGCTGCGGTCGGTCGTTGCTCCAGCTGTCGGCTCCTTTAAATTCCTCATCAATTCGCGTTAAAATCCACACGGATACTCAACGGACCACGCACAGCAGCGGCGGCAGCAGCCCGGCTCTCCTCTCCTCGTCCACTCCGTCATACCCGTCAAACAGGCTGCGTGAGTCGGTCGAACACAGTACTAAAGTTTTTGTTTTGCTGTTTTCTTTACCAGAGAAAAATGATTAGGAAGACAGAAGGGGGCGTCCATGTGAACAGGAGTGGAGGCAGTGAAAGACTCCCCTCTCTGACATCGCTCCTGTCCTGTTTCTCTCGTTCAGGTGAGCTGCTGGCCGGCAGCGCTGCGGAGGCTGAAAGTTAGTTTGAAGCTCCTGCGCTCTGTAGCCACTGCGCTCTGAGGAACGTCATCACCGCGTGCGCCGCGCGCTCTGTTTGAGCCGCGCTGATTGGAGGCGGTTTCGCTCCTCGCGCTCACTCTGCTTTTTGTTGTTGTTGCTTGGTGATGTCACCAGCGTAACGCTCTCAAAGAGTGTCCGTTGGAAAAAAACACTCTGAGAAAGCTGGACAGATAAGATGGACTTTTGTGAGGAATGGTGGAAAAAGCTTTAGATTTGGAATAAATAACATAGGTTTTCAGTCGTTAAGTCTTCCTTTGAACCGAACAAAGGAGGCTATAGCCATCTTCAGATATATTTAACACCGCTTAATTAAGCCAGTCAGTGTCAGAGGTGGACAGATCCGCGGTTGCTTACTGGAATATAACTGTGTATTTTAATCCTACTTTTCTTAGTTTTACTTGAATTTAAGCATATTTGTGAGAAATCTAGTTTTGCTCAGTTCCGTTTCAGCCCTTCAGTTGCTAGGCTAATTCACTATTTTAAGTTTAATTTCATTCTGTTCTGTTGTTTCAGCTCCTGAAATGATTCACTCTCACTTTTCAGCACTGGCATATTATCAGAGACCAAACAGACAAATATACGAGAATAACAAACTTCAATCCTTATTCTGATAAATGTTGTATGGGGAGTTCTATGGGGAGCTTAAGACTTTAAGTGATGCTTCACTCCTACTCAAGTTTTGGTAGCTACTTTTACTTCAGTCATAGTTTCAAAAATAACAATTTCACTTGAGGCTAGTTTTAGGCTACTCAACCCACCACTGCGAAGTGTTCTTTTTCATTAGCAAGCCGTGGGTCAGTCTGGTCTGTAAGCATCCCATTCTGATAAGATGAAGTGAGGAACTGCTTTTAGGTTATGGTTTCTTAGGTAAACGTCTGCAGGGAGCAGGGGAACTTCACCATATATGTTGCGCAAGGAGACATAACATGACTCCAAATGTACAAGTTGAAGATTAAGCCAACTGAACAAGAGAATGTGAAGAGAGTTTTATTTGCCAGTGTTACACTGTCGGCTTCTTTCACGCAGTAGGCCTGTAGTGTTGATATAATATGGTGTATAAGTTGATGTAGCCTATTTGAGTCAATTTAAAAAAAAAAGAGTAATTGATCTTTATTTATCCATTTCATTTGTTCACCCATTCTATTTGATTAGCAATTTGATGGAACCATGGCTATTTGTGATGAGTGCAGTATGATTCTCTTGGATGCAGCCTACAATTTACATTCACAGAAAGACTTATAGACTGGATAAAAACAAACTGACACATTGCCGGTCCTTTTAGTCACAAGGATTAAGGTTGTTAGTGCCTGGTCTTTTGTAGTCTGACCGCTCTCTTCTAATTCTTCATTCACTTATCACTGCAAATTTGATGACAGAGGTGACTAGTTGTAGGAGTCAGATTATGTTGTCAGTTGCCCTCCAGTTCAGAAAGGCAGGCAGGATTGTCTCTGGACACTACCCCTGACCCCCATTCCCCCCCCCGTAAGAAATATTTAGTAATCTACCACATTATTCGGTAATGTCAGCTATATCTTTCTGTGCATTATCAGTACTTAAGTATAGGTTCCTTTACTTTAATTTGCCACAAAAAAATTTATGTAACCCAAAGAATAGGCAAACCCAAAGTGCAATGGTTTAGTAACAAAGAGGAAAGTTGGTCTGAAGCCATTGATATTGAAAACGTACATGAGCGTGTGCTTAGTAAACAGCATTTATGTTGGAGGAATCAGCATATGAAAACCCCTCATTGATTACAGGTATTCCTTTCAATTACGTGATGATGGCAGGCTTGTTTTGACAAAAGCAGCTGGGCTATTGGGCTGGGAGAGATGGCAGCAGATGAAACTCCATTGAGATCAAAAGATATCATTGTCTTCTTCTAAGACAATAATGTCTTATGAGGGATAAGCCGGGGATCATCCACTTAGCAATTAAAATACACTGACGCATTCCATTGCTGAGGTGATGCTACCACGCCGTCCCATAAGAAGCTTGTTTAATCAATTGATGGCTTTGAACTGCATTAATGAAATTACTGGAGAACATCAGCAGTTTGAGTACTGACCAACCAACAGGTCTAGACTACACTGATAAAACTGAAGTCACATCAAAATGTATAAATTAGGGCACACTTATGGTTTTACTGACACACAACAGCATGGACAGTTTCCAAAATTAGAATTGCAGTTTTCTGCCTGATCTGTTTTCCAGTAAAGCTTTTTGTTTTCTGCTCATCTGCTGGTTGTTGTGAAAACATCAGGTCATGAACTTGGTGCTCTAAACCCTCCAGTGGCCAAAGGTGTTTTAGATTTAGGGATAACACCCCACAATATGTGTTAAGTAGCCTTAATTACCGAAAACAAGAGGATTAGGGAGAGTGAAAAGAATGTTTATCTTCTCTTTATTGTCTGCTGGCGTGGCCCGAGTCCTTAAGAAGAGAATGTGTCCACAGGGTCTACTGGTATGCGTAAGTGTGTGTGTGTGTGTGTGTGTGTGTGTGTGTGTGTAGGGGTATGTGTTTGCACATGAGTGTGTCTGAGCCTATTTGTGTGTGTGTGAGTGTGTGTTTTAATACAACTTTGATACCTCATTAAAAAGCTTAAAGACATTAACAAATGAATTTGTACTTGATGTAATTATTTACTGATTGGATGAAATGTTATCTGGTTTGTCTATTATTTTCTAATAGTCCAATCTGTTGACATTCCTTAATGGTGGCAGAGTTCTAGGCAGTATTCAAAGCCAAATCCTTCTCTGTCCTGGATGCAACTCTGTTTCTGTGGCCTAAAAATGTGAAATGGGGGAACTGACCCATGTAGAGGAAAAGGCTTCTGCTTTTGTGCACATTACTTTGCAATACAAGATCTCTGATCCATAGCTGTGAGATCACTGGCCTTTGGTCATCTTTTCCTTTGAACTTTAAAAGACAGCCCAATAAAGGACAGCATGGGGTGATTGGTGTTAGGGACAAGACTGATATATCCAATTTTAAAAGTTTAAATAAGAATGTAAATGGGTGAGTTTATCAATATTCTTTATCCAATGTCTTTTTGGGTTCTAATTATTTTAGTATTTTGTAATATTGTAATTCCTATATAAATCCATGCTAAATTTTGTTGTAATCTCGAAAAAGAGGCTTCAATCTAACACTCTGTGAATGCTCTGTTTAGTTCACCTACCCTCTCTGAAACTTAAAAAAAAACTGGTCAGGCATCTAATCTACTATGTAGAGCATGTGTGATATACAGAAATGAGAAATCATAAACTTTAAAAAAAGTAAATCATCTGTCCATATGTAGCAATGACTTTTATATGAAATCATTAATTTATATATAAACAATACACCAACGTAGAAAATTCTTCCACAAAGGTACCACTGTACTTGCTTGCACAGTAATGCTTCAGCCTAAATACGTAATTAGCAAAACTCTATGTAATTACCAGCAATTTCTTCCTGGTCCGGTGTTCTTCGGGTTTTGCTGGTTTGAGTGGAAGAATTCGTGCAGGGCGGCACTGCAATAGAGCTTCAGCTGACGGTATGAAAAGAAGAGTAACAAACGCAGTGCGGCTATGATGTCTGAAAACCACAGCATCTTTTTTTTTTTATCTAAAACAAGCTTATTCCATGAAACAAGGAAATACATGGGACATTCCACTCCCAAACAGCTTAGGCATCCAATCACAAGGGTCCTCAGCAATGCCTTCTGTTGGTCACTAAGAGTTTATTCCATGAGAAAAACAGAGTTTGGTTGGCTACCAGTATGTTACCAAAACATGGCACAACCACAAAGGGATTTTGGTTCCTTTGAGTGCAATCATCATGGCTATTTCAACACAACTTTGGGGCTAAGCTATGTGCATGGAAGTAATATGAGATTTCAGCTTCAGACTCTTCTGTCTGAGGCCCAGGTCTCTGTCAGTGGAGTACACAGACTTTTGTCAGTGATCTTTCTCCATGGCCGAATCAAGCACCATGTTATTGCGCAGTGCAGGTAGCTGATGAAGAGTAAGTATCATTATGGAAGTATCTGAGAGCCAGTGCTCCTCTGCTGTATTCTCCAATAGGCTGAGTAGAGCTCCTGTCATCACCTGCATTCCACACGGCTGTCTGGGAACAAGACATGGAGATGACTCTGCAGACTGAGCCCTCTTACACTGTGCTAACAGTTGTTTGGCTGAGTGGTACACGCACATTCCACTGTTCATCAAGAAAGCTCATGCTGCTCAATCTAAAGCTGAGCCAGACCTCCCTCTCAGGTCTGATAAGGGAGTGCAGCACTTATCATACATGTGGTGCAAATATTAAACAAGGCCAGCAAATACTAAAAATGCCTTGAAAAGCATTGCCAAGAGTAAAGAAATGGAAATAATTGAGGATTCATTCCATGCAGCCCACTTCTTAGGCCCTTATCATTACAACAGCCGAGACTCCCTCGTATAACCTAGTCTTTCATAATAACAAGACTAGATGAGACAAGAATGCACTGATTAGGAGAGGTAGTGTAGCTACCCAGTTGGCAGGGGTTTATGATGCGAGCTCTTCACTTTACATAGGTTGCTTAAATATGTTTATAAAATTTATATGCAAAACTTATTACACTCAGGAGCTCCTAAGCCACTAACACTGGGCAGTAAGGGCTGGGTTACATCCACTCCACTCTGCCAAGAATACTGCCAGATATTTCTCCCTTAAGCGTTGTAACCTTCACGCAGCACATATTGGTTTAGTTTGAATTAGAGGATTAAGAGGGGCAAAAACATTCTTTGGGCTTCCTCTGCAAATTCAGCTGCTACACTACAACGAGCTAGACAGCTTTGCTTAAATGTGTCCCTGATTGCTGCTGCAAAACGTTTTGGTGCCTCAAGTAAAGCAGCATTTCTAAGAGATTAAGATGAGGGATGCAATGTACTTCTAGTTTGGAGCGAGACTGGTAAATACAGGGATCTGCCCTTTGAATCAAACTGGCCTCGTAAAGACACCACATGTCAGTGAATTATACGTTTGCATGATTAGAAGCTTGGGCTGCATAAACATCCCGCGTCAAGATTTACATTTCACCGCTTAAGCACAAGCAGCTGTTTATAGCCTCCCCCGGAGAAGTGAGGAGACTCTGCTATACATAGAGGCGAAAACTTTAAAACTCCATCCTCAGAGACTCATTTAGATTAATGGACATAATGTCAAATTAAACGTCAATTATGGAAAACATGGCTACTGATTACCCTTGTTACGACGGAAAGAGCCGTTATGTTCAACATACATTCAAGTGTCAGTGCAAAGAAAGGACCATTAATGACTTTGGGTTTTCATATCATAAGAAAAGGCTGGTGGTTTGTGCTTTGAGGATTCACAGGAGTGTTATTCTTTTTTTCTTTAAAAACTGGCAGTAGACTACAAATCCTTTCTTCGTCACTTTGCCAATATGTCTGTGAGCAATGAGGTGCAGGATGCTGTTCTGATTGTGCTTTAGTGCTCCTGATCTGCAGGTTTACACTGGAGACACAATCTTAAGTGCACATGCCACAGATACGCAAAACCTAAACATGGCATTTGAGAGAACGTCAAACAAATTCAAGTGACCTAATGTGAAAAGGTTGTGTTATTTTATGGAAAGGTACACAATTTACCATCAAATCTTTACAAATGTGCATCATACTTTTGCATTTTGGCTTAAAGGTGACTCAATAATTTGTTTAAGTCTGAAACTTGCTCAAATCCAGTTCACTCCAGTGAAGGCAGTGCTTAGGCTACACTGGTTTCTTTAAAGAAGAGGTCACTTCAGGAATAGCTTTAAGAAAGTCCAGCAAAACAGAATGCGTTATTAATGAAAGTAAGTGCAGCAGCTGCCTATAAGAAAATATGTAGAAAACCTTGTTCTAAAACCATTTCCTTTATTTCTTGAAAAAAGTTTAATGCACATACTATCATAGTGTCTAAGCCTATGTGTGTCAAGGTTTAGTTGTATGTAAGACGGAGAGCAATTGTGCGAGCTCTAGAGGGAGGTAAAGAGTAGACGTGTTTTGGCATCCACACAGCAACATTAAAAGTGTGTGGTTTCACAATAATAATAATCTCCAGAGCAGCTGTGTAAACATTTAACTGAGCACGCCTCTTGTGGCACGATATGGGATCCTCATGTGGAACTGTGCCTTTTGCTTGATGCAATTGTGTGCGCATATCAACACTTATCTCCATGTGTATACCTTTCATCTGCTATTGACTTAACCCTTGACCATGATGTTTTTGCAAAATTGGATTTCGGGGCTGCGACTGACTTGTCTCTCCCTCACAAATGCATCCTTATACTTTTCAGAAGTATGAACTCCTAAACTCCACTTTCTTGTTGTACATACATACATCAGGAACTACAGGGCAAAATGTCATAATGTTTGTTATTAGGCCCTCAGTTTAAGCCTTCATGCCTGTGCCTCATATGAAGCGGTCTGCGTATGTAGTATCACTAGAGATTCAGCGCTAAGTAAACAGCTGTGTGTGCATGCCGACCCTCCAGCCTCTTTAACTCATGCGACTTAATTGCCTGTTTCCTCTATTTATCTTCGCGAAAACTGGTGCAGCAGTGCAGAGTGTAATGAATAATCAGCCGGATCAAACGCAGCCTTAAATTACACCAGAGAATCAAATGGAGGCTGATGCCCATTCATTCGCATGGGTAAACACCGTGCCTGTAATTCACTCTCTCTCTCTCTCTCTCATCACACACTCCATTACCGTGATGTGCCACTACGACTGTCGTAAACAAACACCAGATGCCTCAGAATACACCTCTTTGATCCAGGTTCGGTGACCCCCCCCCTGCACGTTTGTTCAGTAGCGAGGAATTTTTCGTAGAAAAATACTTTGCTACTGGTAAAATTCTTCAAGCGAGCTTCAAACTCAACCAGACTTGAGGGTAAGACCAGTGACACACATTAGTAAGTCCCAGGGAATATTACAAATTTTTGCATGCCACTGAAATTGGATGTTACATTAAACATTCAAAAAGCATGAAAAATAAACTGTAAAAATATAATACATACAATATTATAAAACACAACTTAAAGATCACTTATTAGGCCTATCTGAGATCTATCTGGGTGTGGTTCTAATATTCTGATAAGCACCCATGATTGACAGCCCTTATAAAAGCTATAGTTATAAAAAGTATAGGATGTAAAGTTCTTATTCATTTTAATGCTGGATGTGCATCCAGGGAATGCTGGTGTGGCCAGTTGAAATAACAAACTGAGGAATAGACAGATGGCGAATTGAGACAAGCTAACTAGCTCTGTAAAGTCTGCTAGCTTTGCTTTCGCTGGGTGGCACTTTTCGCTGGATGGCGATCTAACTCCAACACAGAAATACTGTTGAAGAACACAGTTTTGTTAAAGCTGCGTTAGCAGGAAAACCCACACCAGTTTTGTGATGGGGGATGATATGACTTACGTACACAATGATTAATACGGTTTACATCAAAAGAGGAGAAATTTGGCAAAATAACCTGCCCATTTAAGCAGATATTGGAAAGTTATTCACAGGATACGCATTATACTTGTAGCCTATATTTTATGCAGACAAGATCAAAATGAACTGAACTGAAAACACAGAAATTCAAAAGTTAAGATAATCACCAAGGAGTATACGTACACTGCAGAGTCTAATACTGGAGATTGATGAATGACTTGACTGGCAAAAGAAAACCACTGTTCCCTACATTAAGCCAATATTTAAACAGAACACAACACTTTGCAGCACTTCTGAAAATACAGGGCACACTACATCAGAAGAGACAATTGTGGCCTTTATAAAACGATATTTTCTATCGTAACTTTAAAAGAATGGACCCATAACTTGGTTATTACTAAATTAATATTTGCATCTTCCCATAAAATGTTTATTTTCACTTAAAAGCAGATCTTTCTACCTCAGCCACACAAGCACCCCACCACACACACTGTGAGAATGATCTATCTGAAGTGATTTGTTCCTGATTAATTTGCCGTTCCCCTGCTCCATGCTGAGAAGCAAAAAAAGGGGTTCCTACTCGGCTTATGTATGGATCATTGAGGAACACTGGGCTCCTTGTCACCATGTCAAGTTTTACCTAAGAATGAAACATTCTATTTTCCTAACCTGGTTAAGTAATCACATTACCTAAGGCTCTGTAAAGTGGAACAAACAGTAGCATAGAACTTCAGCTTCTTTTTATGTGCCTTGAGTGACAGATTGGCTTTCATCAAAGAGGCCAGCGTCGAACTTGTGGAGTCTTTTTTGCTACACTAAGAATACTAAATTGATCCTCATATGCGGAACATCTGGTGAAAAGCAATTTCCACCCAAGTGTTTTAGTATTTCCTTATAATTAATTTCATATGTACATGACAAGAGCTACTGGCCTCCCAGAACAGGCACACAAAAGCCAGCTTTGTTCACTCTTGTCAAAAAGTAAGCTGTGGTTCCTCGTTAAAGCTCGCTCTCGCTTTGACGCTTGAATCGATGATGAAAGGTCCGCCTGGGAGAGGAAAGTCCCATCTTCCACCTCAGAGGCAGTGAGGTCAAGCTTTGTGCATACATTCATTCTGCTGGTCAGTTATGCATCTACCACAAAGATGAATGAGAAAAGTTGACTGAAATGGTAAAAAAATTGCATCGTCACAACCAGTGATTCATTATGAGTTGTGTAGACGTCCACTGGATAAATGGTAGCAGTGGGTGAAAGGTAATTTTTCAAGGAAATTCACTGTGTCTAAACCAGTAAATCTTGGACAGATGATGTATTTCCCTGGCAATGATTAACACAACCAGAAAAAGGTTGAAACTTATCGTCATGATCAATTATTTTATGTTGACCAAGAGCTAGATTATGTGCTGATACTTCTCTTATATGTCTGATACATCACTAATATTTATGAAGCCTTAGAAATTTCTGGCACAGGGAACACAGGCCTGTGAGGTGTGAAATACAACAGCACCTGTGATTACTTGTACTGAGCCTCCTCAGATAAAAGTCAGTCTCCATCAGATTAATCATTAAAGCGAGTGATGTGCCAGCAGCCAATACATCACACTAAACAGCTTATGTTTCGATCAAACGCTGCTGTTTGGATAGGGTGTCTGGGACCACCTGCAGGTACATATGTACTGTAACCACCGTTTGGCAAAAAGCTGGTGTTGCTCTATCATCTGAGAATGTTTTCTTTCTAAGCGGACTTCCCCCTTTTCTCTCTTGCCTCAAAGCCAGTGTTTCATCCTCAGCGACTCCTCAGACACCTCATGCAGCGGAACATGAATGGGCTGGGGCTGCTATACACAAATGAACAAGAATGGAAAATATGCTCCTGCGTTGATACTGAGCACAGATAAAAGCAGGTGTTTCGAGTGTTTTGGATAACTGCTGTATTTGAAGGTTCTGTATGAAACATCCTGTTTGCAGACTGCAGACTCAAAGGCACACCATCCCTGTGTTCTTCTCAGAATCAAAGTGCCTCATCTCTCCTTATCTTCTCATTTCTTTTGCTCCTCACTTTGTGTCTGCCAGCTGTTTTCCTAGTTCCACTTTCCACTTAAAAAAAAAAAAATGACATATTGCCATTCCGAACATTTCCCTTCATCTGACAAACTGTGACAAGAAAATTAAGCAGTGCCTTACAATAAAAAGGCTCCCTTTTTAGTCCTTGTACAATTCAGGGGCCCAGTTTTGCCAACTAATCAGGTGACATGTATAGATGTCTATCTTTCTTCCATTTCTTTTATCTTCTGATAGTATTTCAGAAAGCATCACTGAAGAAATGGCATTGATCATTTAACCCTGCTGACCCTGCTCCTGATCTCCGGAAGGGATAGCATGACTGCTGAGTGATAAGCAGACAGCGAAAGAAGGAGCACTACAGTCACCAGGGATTCATGTCACTAAGGGGTCAAAGTCACCATTATCTTGGTGAGCCCTCTTGTTTGCGACTTCAAAAGCATTTAAATACAACAGTAGACGTCCAGAGAACCTTTTGTGACCTGACTTCTTTGTGGTAGGGTCTGAAGGGTGACTGGCTTCACTCAGGGTTGTGACAGGCCTGATGCGCCGTGCCTTATGAAGGGTCTAACGTTACACTGGTGGCTCCAGTATTAGAGGCTGATGACAAACAGAGAAACTGCTTCATTTACTTCTAACAAAAACACAAATAAGTGGAGGAAACAACAGTTAAACAGTCCTCAATCTGAACCCTTACTATTGGAAAATAATAGGTTTGAGAAAGAGGAAGTCATCTCAAGGGCCTTTAATCAATTTCCCCCCCGAGATGAGCGATCGAGATGAAAGGCTCGAGTCAGGGTCTCGAGCTCCAGACATTGTGGGCTGGTTGGTATATAAGAGAGATGGGCTTTAATTTGTCTTCTCTGGGTGTCCAGGCATCTTTAAAAGCTTAATTGTTACCAAAAGCAGCCTCGGTGCCATGTGTGAACGGAAATGGTTTCAAGACCCGCTGCTGTAAACTCACACATCCACAGTGACCACGAACGTGGAATGATGAAGTTGTAGGTGGCTTCAATCGTTCATTCAACGCCCAGAGAACAAATTCAGTACAGCCCATCATGAAGTTTCAATTTACAAAAGCCATAGAATTACACTGCCGGAATTACAAAGGCAAACCCAAGCCAATGGCAAGTAACCCAGAAAAAATGTGTGAAGGGAAATGGTTTCAAGACTCATTGCCATAAACTTATACACCCAAAGTGACCACAAACTTGATGTGATTGAGCAATAGGTAGCTTAAAACACTCATTCAATGCCAAGTGAACAAATTCAGTACAGCCTATCATGGGTTTCAGTTTCCACAAGATTTCAAATAATGTTATACTGGCAAAACCAAAACCATAGTAGTGATCCACAATAAAAGTCTGACATCAGCTTCCTCTATTATAAAGAAATAAAAATACCAGACTTTAGTAGTGGGTGGTATGGCCAAAAGTTTATATCACGGGCGGTATGGGCAAAAATTTATATCACAGTATAATTAGAATCACTAACGGTTTCGGTATGCATCACAGTATAGAGAAATTATGTATATTTTTGGATGCTTAAGTAAAACTATACGATTATTATTCTGGATGTGCCTTCACTTTTAAAAACCATATTTAACAACTGAAGTAAGTGTAAAATATTTTTATTGGTCAAAATAGTGGAAATAGAAACGAATAACATGGACATAGACAGATGTTAGTGATAAAGATGAGCCCACAGCGGCTTCTCCAAATGCTGCTGAATGTTGTTTGACTTTCAAAAGTCATTTGTCTCATATGTGTACTTCTCACACTTGAGCTTTAATCTCAGACAATGCTGGAAATTAGTATATATTACAGCCATTAACACTATCAGTTTTTGCTGAGAAGTTGTGGAGCCTCTAGGTTTAAAGGCCGAAACTGTGGCTTTGCCTGAAGAAGCTGGCCGAGTGAGGAGGACCATGGTTGGCACGCATGGAAAAGCTGGCCAGGCTCCATGCTAGGCTAATGGCTAATATCTAACCCCAAGAGACTGCTTTTTTCTCCCAACCTCTTTTCCCCCTGTTAACTCATTAACTCATTACACCACTCCTTTGACAGTAAACCGGACTAACTGACCTCAGGCTGCAGCTCATGAGAGGTGAGGGAATCAGTGTGTTCTACACTGTTTGAACCCTGTGCTCTCCATTTATCTGCATACTCGTATAGTGGTAATGACAAAATTAATACCTTGAAAGAATTCAACCAATATATCAGATTAACCGGCCTATCACCCACTACTGTGTCATGACAATTTATGCATATATCACTGTATATATTCACATAAACCCAATTTACATGCTTAATTAAACTTATTTTTGTATTTTATCAGTGGCTACTTCTTCTGGGATGCCCTTCATTTTTAATACTAAACATTTTTAACAACCAAAGTAAATGTGAAATATTTCATTGTGCAAAATAGTAAAAACTAAAGTGAGCCATAAATAGAGAAACCTATATCAATCTAGCTTTCTAACACTACCCTTGTAACCCGGGAAAGCACTGTGCTAAATGTTTCATGTCTGAAGTTCTACAAGGCTAAAGTTGTCTTCTTATTCAGCAGCCATCTGTTCACATTTTTTGTTCCACCTTAACTAGAGCAGCAGTTACATTCTGGTACCTGTACCTGTACCAGAAAATAACCGCACCATTTAAGGTGGAATGGGAAACTTGAATAAGAACCTCACTTTGGCTTTGTCAAATTTCTCAGGTAATTTGTCTCATACATGCATCCCATGTACTCATTCATCAAAACGTCAAACACTGCTGGAAATGGGAAAATATTAGTTATTTAGTCTTTGGTGCTATCTGGTCCATAGATTGTTCTGTGCACAAGGCCTTGGCCACAGCTTTGTTTGATGCAGCTGACCAAGTTAGGCAGCTCTTCAGATGACACTAGAGGGGAAAGAAGCGTAGCTTTCACTTTGGTGACCATGAATGGCTAAGGCTAACTCCAAAAGACTGGCTGTTCCTTTATGTACACCTCAAAACAAACAAAAAAAAGACAGTTTAAACAGACAAGACAGCAGGAGTTCATGGAAGGTCTGCTGCATTTTTTTTTCACTTGACACATACTGAAACATCCATGACTCAGTCACTCAATTAAAATTCACTCAATTGTACATCACATTATCTGTACTTATTTGTGGCATACTGATATAACAGTTATGACAAAACTCGTACATGTAAAAGAATTTCACTGGAGGAACTGGTATACTGCGCCCTATTTTCATTCACAATCCTATGCTCATGATGCAACATAAAGGATGTAAACTGGGTATGTTTTCATACATTAATTTGAGGTAAATACATATAAATAAAAGTGAGCTGGGTGTGTTTACATTTGTTAAGTTGAGGTAAATACATGTAAATAAAAAAAAAGAACAAAGCATTTTTGTCGTGACACTAGGTTCTACTTTCTGACCTGCTATAACACCTTTAGAAGGCAGCAATGAGTAATGTTTGTTTATGTGATGCATATTAATAACATCATTAGAAGGCAGTGGTTAGTAATGTATGCTTATTTGAGCTTGAGCTGTTTCTGTCTTTAATTGACAGCTAGGAAGCAAGATAGCTAATCAGCCAATTTAGCCATGTTAGGCCTGTACTTAAATTGGTGCATACAATGAGCATCATTTATATGACGATTAATCTTCAGCTAAAATGTAATGATCATGACAGGCTTAGAAAATGCTAATCAAAATTTATTCAACTAATTAAACGTAACAAGAGAACCAATTAATTCCCCCTTAACCACAGAATAAAAAGCTGTAAGTCTGTGCATGAAAACCTTCGGAGTAAGGTCATTAACAGGCATTTTCTTTCATTGTTTACAAGAACATCGTCTCCTTCATGTGGCCACAATGTAGACTCCTACTATAGGATTTCAGGTGCAATGGTGAAACAGGCTATCAAGCGCTTAGGGGGAACTCAGCCCATCTTTGTTCTGCTCACACAGGAGTGGTAATCCCTGCACCTGAGGCCATTTTTCGGGGAGGTTCCTGTAAGCCGAAAGCTATCCAGGACATCCTGGAGGAGCAGCTACAATGCAGATATGCGCTCTTAAGATCCATTACCTGCTTGAGCTCTAACAAGAATGTGAGGAATTCTGCTCTTTCACTGAAAAAGTAGCTCATTATTCTATTGTTTTTCTTCTGGACTTGGTATGAACATGACCACGCTGAGATACAGCATTTTTTGACTGTGTAATTACACCAGTGCTTTGCAAACAACAGCAATCTATGACATGATTACTCGATGTAACTGAATAGCAGTCAGTAACAAAGCACTGCACTGAATCTTTCAACATGTGTGGATAGGCGAGATTAAGTCATTTCCCTCCGACAAGCCAAAGACAACATCCCATCATCAGAATATACTGTAGACATATTTCTTCTTAAAAGGACATTCAGAGAAGATGTGAAATATGAAGTGAAATGGCGCCAAGAGGTGCTAAATCGCTTACGATGGGTTCAGCTAGAGGACACCTGCACCTTTGCTCTTAATTGTTCGTGAGGTGAGTTTGAGGCAGAGTGAACGTTACAGCCTGATGGACAGGAGCTAAAAAGAATGAACGGAAAACAGTAGCTTCTCTGTGCACTTGAGAAACATGGCTTGATCATCCCTAATGCGACAGTAATTGCTCCTTGATGCCTGGCCTGCCAAGACCTTGCTGCATTGAGTCAGGGCAAAACAGGCTTGGAAATGGAATGTCAACGGGATAATCCCTGTGTTGCTGCCGACAGATCCTCTTGACCTTTGACTGCTAGATGTAATGTAGAGAGTGGATTTGAACTAACAACTTTGTTAATGATGCTGAATTAAAGTGAATAACTAAAGGCTTTAATATTTTCATGCAACGCACTGAAACACAGGAGTACGTGCCAGAGGCACTCAATTCTTTGCAAATGACCACAAATGGTTCTGGCATGCCAGTCAGCAGAAGCATGTGGGGAGTCTTGCTATAGGGCTGCTCTGAGCATGTGGAACACACTTGAATATATATCTAAATATTTCATCTCAAAATAATGGGAGCCAAGGATCTTTCAATAGTCTGAATTCCTTTTCCATGTGTGAGAAACCAGCCTCCCTCGCCGTGAACTTAAAACTGTAACAAGTTTATTCAGATTATCCATAACCATGGCTGGAGACACAGGAAGAAACGGATTTACGGAACTGCAGTGAAACACTGAATTATATATTTAGATAAGTCAGCATTGTGGTTTGATATTGAAAAGGCTACTATTGTAAGTTGCGCGTACATCTGGTCCTTACCGAAATCCTTAACCTTGCCCAAAAGCAAGTGCTGAGTCGAAATACCATTTGCAAGCCACATTGCTATTCATAACACAAGGTTGAGAATAAAAATGGAAAGCATTGACACTCTTAGTGGAAAAAAATATAAAACATACATAACCAGCCTTATAATAAAACCTCTCAACACTTATTCACTGTATCTAGGCCTCAGTTTAATCTGCAATAAAACACCTTTTGAGAAGCATCATGGCACAGAACAAGGTAAGCATGGCACAGGCTGTTAAAACATTATCTTTAGCACATTTCTCCAGTATCTCTGAGCTGAGAGGACTCTGTCCAAGTGATCCACATTTCAGCAAGCTGAAGGGGTCAGGGAAGTAGTGCCAAAAAACGTCAGGGGCCTGTCAACAATCCCCCCAGTTTGTCATCGGCCTTATCAGATTCTGCTTTGCCTCGCGCAGTATCTCCTTCCTCGGCGTGAATGGAAAAATGGAATTCATTCAGCCAGGACAGCGTATGGCGGCTAGCCGTATGTGTGTCTTTGACGCTGGCTAAACAAAAATGGATTCTGAAAAATGCCAGATCTCTTCCAGATGGTTTCACACGCCACCTCACAGTGCCGTTTCAGCACCGCATTTATGACCATTGTGCCTCAATGTGGCCTTTCTGTTAACAGAGCTCCCAGGAGATGCATAAGATAACAAATCATTTTTTCATGGAAAGAGCTTTTGTTAGCACTAATGTGCTACTTGTGTATTTATGTGTTAACTGTGCAAACTTACAATAAATAGGTCATAATAAATGGCTGCAAACCCAATACACTTATTACTGCACTATTACAAATGGCCATAACATGGAAGGAAAACGTCTGATTTTTAACAGATTAGCATGAAAACTGCATTACTAAATGTTATTAACTCACCCTCTTTCTGGTCCTGTCTGAAATCAGGAGTCATTCTGAAGTGCTGAACTTTAGAGAGTGCCCTCTTTAGCATTTCAGGATAAGGCCTAGAACCTTGTTCGGTGGAAAAGGACAAACTCTTCCTGCTTCCTCTTTTCTTGGGGCAAATTACATGTTTAAATGGACTTAAATGCTCCAGTTCAAGTGTATATGTGTGCACAAGTCTTTCCATGCATCTATTCTTATGCACATGTGTAGTAAAGCAGCAATATATGACCAGTAAAAAAATGCCTGATATGTTCCAATCTGTAAGCAGGTCATCATGTTGCTAGCCTGTTCTTTCTTTCCTTTTTTTTCACAACCTCACTGCTGCACCAACAATTTGGACGACAAACATGCAATTGGCCCCAGTAACAGACAGCCCCTTTAGTTAAAGCAGTGCAGTGTGAATTATGGCAAAGCTTTGAATTATGGGGGAGCTACAGTGCTTCTTATCTGAAGGGAGTTATTTCTCTGACTTTGTTCCACAGAACTTAGGCATACAGATGAGCAATTGTTAAAGCAGGAAAAATAGTAACCCTTCAAACCCGAAAAAACGCACATTTGCAAACATTCAAACCGTGGTATGTACCATAATCGAGCCAATGTTGGTTTGGTTGCCTGGGGGCACAGCATTATACAGTCGCCTTCGCACGATGCCACCAGGGCATGAGCGCTGTACACACACACGTGCACAGACAGCGTTACACACATTCCTTCCTAATTGTACATTTGACATCTTTCAAAGGGGAAGAAGTGGCAGTCCAGATACAAGGAATCTAGGGATAAGACGATATGGACCACATCCGTCCCGCGTCTCCCGTGGGCTATTTAGAAGTACAGTAGGCTGTATTTTCCGCTGCAAAGCCAAGCACCCACCCTTCCGTCTTCGCTCCATATTGAAAACAGATGCTGCTGGATGCAAGGCCCTGCTAATTTAAGTGGACAGGGCATATGGAGTAGAATCATTGCACACTACCCCCTATTGGCTTTCATTTCAGAAGCCTTCGGAAACTTGCTATATGAACAGAGGTCTGTAGCACAGCAGTGAAGAGCTCTTTTACTTTTATGAATGTGATCCCACGCAGGAGCGAGTCCAAGCGGGCAGACGGTTCCCCAAATAAGCCCGTCACACATACGGCCTTTCCATGCTCTTAAGTACACTCCTCTCTGAAGGCAAAGTTCACAGCCGACAAGCTAAACAAACATTATGGACGTGATGATAACAGTATTTCTACAAGCACACATGCGCATGTGCACATGCACAATATGATTCAGTTCTTCTGAGAAGTACAACTTTACACAACACAATGTTACACAATGTTTTGTAAAGATAAAATCTTTTTTCTTTCTTTTTTTTTTGAAGAAACTCAGCACCCTTGAGACTGAGCTCACATGGCTGAAACTCAATACTGCTGTGAATTACAACCATGTCGTTCAATGAGACACACACTTTTCTACATGTCAGTGAGTGCATTTGTGCCACACAGACAGATAAACCACTCAAATTGCCATATGTGGGTGGTTGCGTTGGTGAATATCAGTATTTTTTTAGCTAGTGTTTGCAAGTTCAGCATTGTGATACCTGGAGCTGTGTTTTTTCACCAATATTGACTTAGCCAAGCCTGATCAGCACACACAGGTGAGCTGCTGCCTAAGCTATGTTGACACGTTTGAGCTGTCATTTGCAACCAGACTATAACACAGTGTAAAATACAACAACAAGAGTAAAATATGTATGAAAAAGCATTATAATATTCAAAAAAGTCCTGTAATCCATCAAAACTGCTTTGTCATGTTAAGTTTGTGAATTGCAGTACTCCACATCTGCCTATCAAGTGTGTGAAAATGTATTTAATTGGGAATTCGGCTACATTGGAGGGTTTTCAACCATGAACTGCTCAGTTAAGGTCTCGCCACAACATCTCAATGGGACAAGACAGTGGGACAAGACAGGACTTTGACTCTGATATTCTAAAACCTTTATATTGTTTCTTTTGAGCCATTCAGAGGTGCACATTCTTGTGTGCTTCAGATCATTGCCCTGCCACTTAGCCCAAATGCGCTTGAGCTTTAGATCACAAACTGATGGGCGGACATTCTCCTTCTGGATTTTCTGATAGAGAGTAAAATCCACGGTTCTATCAATTAATGACAAGTCCAGGTCCTGCATAAACAAAGCAGCCACAGACCATCACACTACCACCACTATGTTTAACTGTCGGTATGATGCTATTATGGTGGAATGAGGTTTTAGCTTTAGGCCAGATGTAACAGGACCGAAAAAGTCACCTTTATGAAACTGTTGTTTTTTGGCAAATGCAAGATGAGGTTGTGCTCTTTTTGGTCAGCAGTGGCTTGCACCCTGCAACTATCTTATCTTATATCTAATCTCTTAAGAGATATCCCCTGAAAAACGTATACCTGGCCATTTTGATTGCAAATAAAATTTATAAAAAGTGGTCTCTGACTTTTGTGTAGAACTGTACATTTGACAGATGTTCTAATCTAGAGTGACCTAAAAAACACAAAACTTTCACCAGCAGAAGGCAAAGTCCATACAGAATTTGATAGGGTCCATACCCTAAAGGACACGAGATGTATCCTACACTGAAAAGAAACAGGGCTTCAGGGATCCCAGGTGGTGCAACTGCGGTGCATTCGATCCCCAGCATTGCTACAATCATTCGTGGCCAGAAGCATAATTGGCCTTGCTCTCTCAGTGCGGGTAGGTTCATTCAGTGCAATGCTAGCCAAAGCCTTTTAGCAAACGTACTGTTAGCAGCAGATGGGATGGCTGGCCACACATGTCTCGGCAGAAGCATGTAGGCACCGGGTGAGAGACCTAGCCAGTGAGTGGGAACTGGCTGTCACTAAATTGAGGGCAAAAAATCTACATAAATTACCAAAAAAGTGCTAAATGCAGAATTTCAAAGATTCAAATATGTCAGCTGGTTGCCCACAAATAACTCTGTCACATCAACAAAAAGTGTTGCCAGTTTTACTTCTTATGGCAAGAATTGTGTTGATATAACATATTTTAGTTGATAACTAAAATCTCAAAAAAAGGGCCGAAACTGTTATTGGGGCAGTACCCGCAAGGATACACCAAAGTACCTTTAGTCAGACAACATTATACCATAATCTATTGAAATTATATTTTGTAAGATGTATTGACTCCACACACCCCGTCTCGTCTCCAGGCTTTTTATTTTAATGTTCAGTTTTAAAACATTAGTTTATAAAAAGGTACAAATACATACTTTTCCACTAGGGAAAATGTGAGGAATAATAGGAATCATTACTTATGAACAGCCTTACTTGTAAAGAGTATTTACTGAGAAGCTTACTTGTGTCTCCATTGCTTCATTAGGCAAGGCACCCCTTTTAAATACACCCATCTGACCTCTTCAGATGCATGAGACCACCTTTAGCAACAATCAGAAACTGGCAAGAGCATTTCAAGTTTAGTTCCTTGTGCAATAAAAAGAAGTGATGCTCTTATGTTACTTGATAAAAATGTTCACCTTCACAGTAATAAAATACATTATGAGTTGCTGGACATGGATTAAGCCTAGTCCTGGACTAAACAGCATTCTAAGAGTAAACACGTTGGACCAGACCTGAACCCTTTTCTGGAAACACTTTGTAGTGTTTGTAGACACTTGCTTATCCAATGATTCTTCTGAAATCTTCTGAAAGGAATTTATAGAGAGTTTGTCCCCTCCTTGCTGCAGTAGCAGCCTCTACTCTCCTGGGAAGACTTTACACTAAATGTTTGAACATTGCTGTGAAGATTTGATTGCATTCAGCCACAAGAGCATTAGTGAGGTCAGGTTCTGATCTGACTGTTTGATGATAAGTTCTGGATCACAAACCCCACTCCAACTAATTCCAAAGGTATTGGATGGTTCTCCACCACTCTAGAGAATGCAGTTCCACTGCTCCACAGCCAAATGCTTGGAGGCTTTATGCCCCTCTAGCTGACAAGTGGCACTGAGCATGGTGAATTTAGGCCTATGTGCAGATGCTGCAGAGCATGCCATTCTACTGGGAATGTATTTCTTCACACTACACACAATGAATAAGAGTTAGAAGGTGTGTCAGATACTCTTGAACATAGTGTACATAAATGAATTACTTTTGACAGTAATTATGTTGATGTAATATATTTTATTCATGTGGAAATTATTAAAGTCAGTGATTTTTTTCAGTGATTTTTCAATGACTTATTACTAGCTTGTTTTGTGCTATATCTACACTTCAACTTTAAGAAATGAGAAAGTCCAGTGATGTTGTGAGCCCTCTGTTGTCCCGAAAATCCCTAAATTTGGCTTTCATTTGCTTCTGTGTTTATGAGTAATAGAAAATGAAAGTTTCAGAAGAAGTATTAAATTCCCTGGGACAAAATATCTCTTTAAAGGCCAGAGGAGGAAATCAAAGGGCTGATGTACAAATGGCTTGGCATCCAACAGCCCCTGAACTTTCAGGTTAACAGGTTGTTTTGTTATCTCCCACGTGCCCTTTGGGTATGATTAGGCGATGTTTTCCCTGTCCACCTCGTGTACGTGTGCTTAAATGTCAAAACTATGGCAGGAATGCTAGCGAGGGCAGGTCAAATGAGGTCATGTGGAGGATGTAAACAACAATGTTTTCTTTTCTTTTTTCTTAATGGCCTGATCCACTTAAGGAAAAGGCACACTGTGAGCCTAGCCTGATCCCTCTGGCCTCCGTGTGAGGATTTTGAACAGGGATTTAGGTTTTAGATTGCAATCGGACCCGACCTGAGTTTTTACACCAGCTATGGAAGGATCCAATAGTCCACACAATAGTCCCTCTATTTTCCGCAAGGATAGCGCTGATTGGCTGACTAAACTATAACAAACATAATAATTGGTTAAGTTCAGGGAAAGGTTCACGAATTCAGTACAGCTTTCCATTTCCCAAGGCTGTATATGAGATTTCACGGTTGCAGTAACTGGCACTGCTGTCGGAATCCTTAAAAAAAAGTGTCAATTTTGTACCTGTTTGGGTTGACTATGCAGAATTTGCTCTCCAGCAGAGAAAGTGAATATGGCCATGGATAAGCTAAGCACCTGGTTTGAATTAGCATAAATTTACGGGAACACTTCTCCCATGGGAGTCGCTTTAATGATGCATATTTAGGATCTTTTGACAGAACCCTGACACTTAAAATTTTGGTCAAGTCCACATTCCATGTTACGTTTACCAAAGCGTAAAACGATTTCTTAAGGGACTTTGAGCTGTGAGAGCCTTTGACTGGAGCCCCACCTAGTGCCAAGGGGAAAAAAAACAACAGCTGCAGAATATGGATGAGAAAGTAAAGAAAAAACTGAACTGGCGAGGCACTGTTCGTTTAAAAAACCTGCTTTCCCTTGGCTACTGCCGTTCTGCTTCAAGACTGACAACATGTATCCAGAACATATATTTTCTCAGTGTTATTAAAACAAACACTCATACAGAGCATCATACAAATGTGTATTGAGTTGACTGGAAAAGTAGCTTTGTAGCTTATTTACAGTATTAATGATAATAAAAAGTGACAACGGTGATAAATGAAACGGACTTGTGTTGCAACATACACCATGATTCTTATATATTATACAATAAAATGATTTTTTGTATCTTTTCAAGCTGTTTAGTGAATGTTTGATTTGTATGTTTCTAATGGTTTGAAAGTGGTGATGTGCAGAAAGAGACATCGCAAGATAAGTGACCTATAGTGCTCCAATACACCAACTATACTTTGAGTTTGAGTTGCATGGGCAGTCAGTCAAGAACAAATGTCCAAACCACTACTATTATACTACATATAGTACTCTAATGAACAGAGGCCTATGGGTGGTGTACTATTTTTGACATACTTTTTAGTATGGTAGTATGCAGCTTGAGATACAGCCAAAGTTTCAGTAAGCCTCTCCTTCTTCTTAGCTTTAGCTGCTCTGTTGAATGATTCTACCCTCTAGTGGGCAACACTAGCTACAACACACACTCATTTTCAACACCAGTCACACAAAAATAGCAGACTTACACAGCAACTTACTTCTATACAAAAGCTTGACATACTAATACATACATATTTTTGCATAAAAAGCTTAGGCGCCAGAATAAGAGAAAGGACTTCAGGGTTTTATTAAAAAAAAAAACTTACTAATTTGGTGACATTTTAACATCTGTTCAAAGGGCCTCTATCACGGAAAAGTGAATTTTCCTAACTTTTATACAGTATTCAAACATTTAATTTTATGTTTAAGTCTAAAACATACCATTCAATCCCCGCTCCATGTAGTCCATGTATGGAAACTAAGCTGCAAAAACATGTTTTAAATTTGCTGGTTTCTGTGATGTCACAAAAACTAATACATTTAAATACATCCACCTTATCAACCTACAGCAGTTTAGCCCTGCCCACTAGCGCTGAAGTTTCAAGGATTGAAAGCTTTTTGAATAAGGCAAAATATAGAGCAACCAATCAGAATGGAGCTCATTTACACATATAAGTCTTAAAGGCTCAGTAACAAAGACACTCTGTTTAATTATAAGGGATAAAGACAGATTGGAGATCAGTCACATAAAACTAAGTGCGACAGATCATAATGGAAAACAATCAAATGCAAGAAGTAGAATAGAAGCAGAAGTAGAAAGTAGAATACAGGCCCTTTAAACTCTTGATTTAAGAACTCTCTTATAAGCAAGTTTATACTACCATTTGACATGATACTGACTTCTGTTTACTTTAACTGTTTAGATTCATAACTTGTGGCACACATCAAGTCACAATTTTTCCTATTTTATACAGGCTAATAATATGTTTATAGTATATATATATATATCCATCCATCCATCCATTTTCTAAGCCGCTTCTCCGTCAGGGTCGCGGGGGGATGCTGGAGCCTATCCCAGCCGTCTTCAGGCGGAAGGCAGGATACACCCTGGACAGGTCGCCAGTCCATTGCAGGGCAGACAGACAGACACAGACAGTCAATCACACACTCACACCTAGGGGAAATTTAGCATGTCCAATTGGCCTGACTGCATGTCTTTGAACTGTGGGAGAAAACCGGGGGATATATAATTTATCTATAATTTATAATGTAGTCTAGCTGTTACTGCAATTATTCTTGTTAAAAAGAAACACAGCATATTTATTAGGTCTCAGTGGAACTACACCAGAGGGAGGCTAAACTCTGATTCAAGCATTCTCTTCCCACAATGCTATGAATAACATGTAGATTAAGGTTATATGCATTTACATTTGGGGGCACGAATGAATTGCATTTTATTAAAAGGCACTGTCCCGAAACAGAGTTTAATTTATGTCCCATTACCTTTTTAAAAGCAATAAAGTGTCTGTTGCTGTTGGTTTATTGTTTATGTAAAAAGTGAAGGAATCTGTACTTTAACTTAGAATAAAATTACATTAATTTAAATTAGCATTTAAATGCTCATAAAACACATAAGATATGTGCATCCATCTTTAATATGGTGATTTTGGGCTGTCCTACCCCACTGAAAAAATATATCCATTGAACGTGATCATTACAATGTTATTTGCATTAGCTGCATATGTAAAGCATGATTACCATTTTTTAATGTAAACTATATGGTTAGTAGTATTTAACATGCTACATGTGCATGAATGCTTATTTTAGGCTAAATTCACAACCCTGTTACCCATTTTAACCTTCAGTTGTTTTCAATGAAAATCATCTAAATGGGCGGTAAAATCTGAGTTCGACCCTGTTACTCCCTTCAACCCTCTTAACCAGTCATTTGTGGTGAATACAACTCAATACATTTCTGATTTGACAGCCTGAAGTGGAAATATATCATTTTCTGAAGGTTAAGCACTTGCTTTTCACACCAACGAAAAAAAGTATGTTTATTTACAGAATATCAAGGCAAAATATACTCTTTTTAAAGAAAAGGGCAAAACTCATGCTGTAAAGATCGCATTTTAGCACTTTTTTCTTTTCCTTTTAATACCAATACTGACACTTTTCTTCCCAATTCTCTGGCTCCACATTTAAACAAACAAAATGACAAAATAAGTGTCAAACTACCTCAGTATGGAAGTCTGCTAGCTACGAGTCCCTTCGCTAACGTTAGCATGGCTGGTTAAACTCAGAAGGAACTATCTGAAGTCAGCGCACCAAGACTAATTCTGATAATACCACTCACGACCTTTTAACTTCAGGTGAGCATCTAACAGTCAGCTGCCCTGCTCAAACCACGCAAACTCTCCCCACAGAAAGAAATTCACCGCTAATAGCGCACGATGTGAGTGTGTAGTTACTGTTTCAGGGGAGATTTGTTACAGGATATACGACTCTGCATTTTCCACTGATATCGGTCCGATATCGATACTGATACACCATCGCTTTTACCTTAGCTAGCTAACAGTACGCAGGCCAGCAGGGCACAACGTGTGTGTCTATGTTTAACTGAAGTAAGCGTTTCAAGTACTTAATATCAGACCATCTAAGACTCGATGATAAACAGCGTCTGAAAGCTGACTAGCAGTGAGTCAGTAGGGTCCCCTGCTATTCCAGCTGTTAGTCACTTCCTCAGCATGGCCTACCTGACTGGGCGGGTACTTGTCTGCATACCTTCACCGCGGCACTGCTGTAATCTACACTGGACAAGAAAACGGAGCTTGAGGCGGGGAAGGTTAAACGTCCTCCGGTGAGTGCGCACTTTTAATATTCCATACATTTAGTTTTAGATCCATTTGGATACGTTTTTTGCGGCAATCCGAGATTACAGTCGACATGTTCGTCCGTTTTCAGAAGCGCCCGTATCCTCTTGAGTTCGCCCATATTGAAACGTAGTCTCCAGAGTTGGAGCTCATTGTGGCTCCGTGAGGGGACAGAAGAGCCCGAAACGCGTCCGTTCGCGTCAGGTTACTGGTCACTCCGTTTAGTCAAAGATTTTTTAAATCTTAGAAATATATTACTAAATGTTTTTGTTTTTTAACTTTAATAATGATTATGCTTATTTATAAATAGCCCGTTTGTTGTCGTTTCAGGCGGTTTTGTTGGGCTTATATGTGCTAAATTAGAACAGACTTAAATCTTCTACCCTGTGAAATGCTATCCCTGTTTGCTGAGGGTGAATGCGCTGCGCTAAGGGAGTTTCCTTTTGTTTATCCCTGAAGGCAGTATTAACGGGCTCAAACCAAACTGTAGTCGTACCCTGTGGCTACAGAATAGTTAAGATGTCAGAATAGGTGAGAGTCCTTTACCAAAACTGTGGTGTTGTCAGTTATGTGTAAACTACAGCTAATCCTACAGAGCTTCCAGTTACTCATAACTTTGTATACATAACCCAGTTCTTGTGGGCTAATATGAGCCACACAACAGTGGGGGTTTAAATAAGGTAGGATGAGGAAGAAAAAACCTCTGCAGTGTTAATATAGAATTTAGGCCCTTGCCTCTCACATTCTTTGCTGCTTTCCTGTTTCCGAATCTGTGCAAGTCACAAGAGAGGAGAGCATACCTGGTTCATGTATTTGTGTTTTCTGCTCTTCGTCATGTCTCTGCTTGTCAGGAATGCCAGGGAAGGGGTTGTAATCTTCTTTTTTTGACCAGCAGCCAGCTCCTATAGCCACTTCTCAGACAGTTAGGTCTAATACTCTGTGTCTTTTTGATCTCCTTTATTGTAAAGTTTCCTAATTAATGAGTGTCTAAGCCAGCGTTTCCCAACCCTGGCCTTGCATTGTGTAGTTTTGTGTTTTCCATGTTCTAACATGCCTGACTCAGTTCATGAAGGGCTTGCTCACTCATGAACGCGATGGATTGTGTGCGTTAGAGCAGGAAAATGTGAAACTGCAATACAGGGAAAAGTGTATTTGTCTACCATTTCCATTACCATCTCTCATACATGATATGTGTATGTACACATACTATGAAAATACCTAGATGGCATATGGTAATAGAATTAGTGGTAGTGATCTTTAAGTGCCCCGATACGATATTATCACAATAAAACATAATAAATCTTTAAATATTTAAATATTTATGAAATAAAGACTGGTGATACATTAAGTAAATGGCATATTGCAATGTGTGGTGATAACATGTTTTGTCTGCACATCATTCCAGCAAACGAAAACATTGTTGTATCATTGTTTTATCTTTTTATTGAAGTGAAACAGAACTATGAAGTAGACAAACCAACATGCAAAAAGATTTTGTCCTTATATTCACATATTTAACAGGTTCATTTATTTGTGAAGAAGACAAACAGCATTTAACAGAAGAATTTGTCTTTATGTATTGAACAGATGCTCTTACTCAGGGCCAACTGTGGTATCCACTACACTATCTAACCATTTGTAACAGTGACTTTGTTGACAGAGGCCTTGGTTTCACTAGAAAGAAAGAACATAATCTCTTGGTTTGTAATGTTGTAATGTATTAACCTAGCAATGCATTAACAGTTTTCATGTTTAAATCATAAATATGACTACTTCTTACGGGTCTCAGTGTATCTATTTTAAACCTAAAAGTATTGCAATTTTATGCTGTATATTTTTTCTCCAACCCCTAAAACATGTACAATTTTTAGTAAATAACATTAAACCATACATTGCAAACACATTTCATAAATGCATGTTTCTATAGATTTCGATGCTTTATGTTTTTTGAGAATTACGAAGCAACATTCTGATCATACTGAACAACGCCTGTTGGACTTATCAGTTTGTCTACTGCCTCTGTATTGCTTCATTTGTGATCTGAGACGGTTTACATGGCTTAAGACATCTTCTGGTTGCTTTAGGCTGAAATCTGCATGAAGAGAGAAAAATGATACTCATCTCAGAGTTCAGTTGTGGGGAGGCTAAGAAAGGAATGCATAGCCACGGTGTTGAACTGTCCTTTTGTTCTGTTGATATAGGTGAAGCCATGGCTGCTACTGAGCACACGTGGGAGCTGTCAGTCCAAGTAGACCAGCAGGAAGGAGAAGAGACCATGAAGTTTAAAATTCGGGTTAAGGGAGACCTTCACGTTGGAGGACTCATGCTCAAACTCGTGGAGAAGATTAGTGGGTGCTTTTATCTTCTTTTCAGCCTGAGGGTTCTCTACAGCCTTGCTTCTCCTTCATGTACAGTCCAAAAGCTATTACATCATACAGACAACAAAGAGTGATTCACTGACTGGAGGTTTAAGTCATTTCAAAATGCCAGGAGTCAAACAAACATTCAAAACAGAAGAAAATAAAGCCATGGCCTTTGCTGTTGTTCACACTGACATCAGTGAAGAATACAGAAATCATTTTTGAGGTTCTGACATGGCTCACTTTGGTAGAGCTCTAGAGGCTAAACGTCTCACTTAAACACTTGGGTGCGCCCATGTTTGCCTTGCATTCCTTTCAATTGCCCCTGGCCCTCTGCCATTGTTCTTCCACCATAGTATTATTTGTAACCACAAGGTCTGAAGTTCACCTCATGAGCCAGCCTGAGAGAACAGCTCACACACACACACACACATTTGCACACACACATGGGTTGCGGGGAGTGAGAACAGCTCAGAGGTGTAAAAACCAATTTCCAAACATCACGCAGAAATTAAAAGCAACAAAACATGTTGAATGTCCATCTGAGTGTCTTTATAGAAATGATACCTCCCAACATAAAAATGTGCAACCTAAATTCAATTACATAAATTCTCAGATAATCAGTGGTACACATTTCTAATTGGCTGTTCAATAAGGTGGATTGTTTTAGGAGTTTCAGAGCTGATAGCTGAATGAGTTGGCACTTTGGGAAGGTTGAGAGATGTGACTAAAGGAAGACTCATCGGTCTGTGCTGTAATATGATGATATGATTTAATGACTTAATCAGAATCATCACTGTGCCACACCTTTTAATCTAGCACCTTATTTATGATGTTGATGATTCATCTAAGTTGTGCATCCAAGGATTGAAAACAGGTGAAATATCTAGTATTGCATAATTGTACAACGCTGTGACAATCCATGATACTTCAAACTGCCCATATTCAGTGTGATCCAGTGGTAAAATATAAATAAAACACAAATAAAGCTGAAACTGCTTTTTGCTGTGACAGAGGCCCCTCAGAACTGGTCAGATCATGCTCTTTGGTGGGAACAGAAGAACTGCTGGCTGCTGAAAAACCACTGGACGCTGGATAAATATGGAGTGCAGGCAGACGCTGACCTACGCTTCACTCCCCAGCATAAGCCACTGTGTCTGCAGCTGCCCAACATGAAGACCATCAAACTGACCATCACCTTCTCATCAGTGGTCTTCAAGGCTGTAGAAGAAATTTGCAAAGCGCTCAGTAAGTGTGAGAATATCCCATATTATCTGACTTTACTGTCAGTATTGCTTTTGTGCACTGTAGAAATTGTTTAAAGAATCAAAATATCAAGGCAAAATTATGCATTAAAGGGCCCATATCATACATTTTTCTTACATGTTTTCCTTTAAGATCCAATAAGAATGTTTATGTATGAAACATCAGTGATAATTCACTTTACATGACCCTTTTTCCAACCTCTCTTTATCTCTTAGAGTTGAACAGACTGTTGTTGTTACTGTGCCATTAAGAACAATATATATAAATTACCTTTGTTCTATTTGGCTGCCCTGTATTGTGTCTTATTGAAAAAGCGTTATAGGCTCAATAGGTAGATATATGTGAGTTAGTTAGTTTGTTGTGACATCAGTAAAACAATGAATTCAAAGGTTTTTGCTGCCTAGTTTCCACATATGCACTGTATGGATTGGGAAGTCAATGATGTGTTTTGAGAACCAGTATTTGTGTACTATATTAAACTGTTTTATTTGAAAAACAGTTTGGGAATATGTTGTTTTTAGAGGCCCTTTTATGATTTTTGAGTTTTCTCAAATTTACCAAGGTCAATTTGTTTAACCAACTTAAAAATAAAACCAACTCAATAAATATATGAATTCATATAATATATGAATTAAAAATAATTTTTCTCGTGGTGCAGGGGGTCTGCTGCAATTATTACATAATCGCTTGATCGCAGTTATTTGAACTGATCACAACTGTTTATGCTGATCACTGTTATTTTCCTCCATTGTTAGATTTGTTTATGTCACAACAAACCGGGTTATATGGGTCTTATAAAAACAAGAGAGGAAACAGAACAAACTAACTCCTGACTGTGCTGTAACATGTTTAGAGGGCAGTGGTGTGTAATGTTTAATTGTGCTCAAACTGTGTCGTCAGTTGGAAGCTAAGAAGTAAGAAAACTAATCAGCCAATTGGGCCACTTTAGAATTGGACTTTAACATTTGCATACAATGAACAAGAAAGACAATTAAATGGTGAATCACATTTATGTGTATGGCAGTTAAGCGTCTGCTAAAATTTCATGATTGTGACAGGTCTAGTAGGAACTTGTTATCTCAGCTAAAAAGTTAACAGCGATTCCAATGTATTTTTGAAACATGCTATTATGGTGGTTCCCAGCTTTTGTCCTGGAGTACCCCTGTCTTGCAAACTTTGGTATTTTCCCTGCTTTCACACATCTGCCCCAACTAACCTGCTAATTATCAAGCCCATCCTGAAGTTGCTGTGTTAGCAGTAAAATATTCAGGATTGTGAACCACTAAGCTATTAGAAATGTTTTGGTTAAATCTGCCAAATAGTGGATTGTGTTTTGAACTAAAGAGTTAAGTTCATATGCTGTATAATATGTATGATTCCTCCTAGACATAAGAAGATCTGAGGAGTTGTCCCTGCTGAGACCACCGGATGATCCAAAAAAGAAAAAGAAAAAAGATAAGGGGAAAGGGCAAGCTGAAGATGACATAATTGACATGGACACTATCAGTGGCGTGGGTAATGTACCCAGATAAAATAACTCATTTTTTCAGCTTTTATTCCTGCTTGGTATGCAGTGCACCTCACAAGTAATTGCACAGTGACTGATTTTTGTTTCATTTTCTCTCTCCTCCACTGCACTGGATTAAAAGTTAAACACTGACTATTAGTCACAATGTCTGGTTTAATTTAAGTGTATTTACATCTGTATTAGAAGAACATTATTGGATTGCAGCTCTTGTAGCCCTTGCACTTTCAGGATGCCAAAAGTAACAGCAGAAAAGGTCATAATTTTACATAAAACTCTCATATTTAGTGCATGGTTGCAAATCTTTTGGATTTAATGATTGTGTGAAGTCAGTGACCCATACACATGCTTAGATGCTGGGTATCTTTCTAGTTATGCTCTGCTATGCTTGTATTGTCAACACTTTCAGTTTCTCTTTGTTTTGGGGGTTTTTGGCATCAGTCTTGTCTTCAGTGAGTGAAGTGCATTACTTGCAGTATCTGTTGGGTTCAGATCAGGTGGCAAAACCTCACAGTTCTTTTGAGTCATTGCCCTGCTGCAAGGTAAAGCACAAGCCACTGAGTTTTGAGCTTAAGATGGCTCTGTATGAAATCATGAGTAAAAATCAATTACAGTGAATGCCATACATCTCTATGTTGCCAATCTTCTTCTTCTTCTGTCACACTAGTAAACTAATTGGTCTTTCTTGAATCTTACCAGTGGTTTGTATTCATGCTGGCATTTTCAGAGGCTAATAATAATAATAATATAGTGTTGTTAAACTCTTGCATAGTTATTAGGGCTGTAACAATACAGCATATTATAATGTATAAAGTTGTATAGCAGCGTATTGTATTATATCAAATCACTGTATTGTGACTAGCATGTTAGCCTGTGACTAGAGTATTAGATTGGGACACTCTAAAGCACAATTTTTGTTTTAAATATGTTTCAAATATTGTACTTTTATAATATTGAATACTTCAATACATTGAAATCTAAAGTATATTAAGGCAAAATTTAAACCACTTCAATTTTGTGATTTTGTGAATAGTTCCACATATACTTTATATGGAATAAACATTTGCTTCTGGTCCAGAGGAACAAGATACAGGCACCAGCTTAATGACTTGCTCTGGGTTAGAGTGAAAATTTTACAGACCTTTTATGGGGCTACATTATCATTTTATAAAAGGTACAGTTAATACACTACATGCCTAAACTGTGACATTGCAATACATGTATAAAAGAAAAGTTGGTAGTAATAAACATAATGTTTATGTTAATGAATTGTGACGTGTGACATGTTCATTTCAAATGACTATTCTTCATTTTGATTCTCTGTAGCTGGAAACAGTCTCTACAGTAAAACCATGACTGCGACCTATGACCCTGAGAACGGAACCCCAGCTTCAGCCACCAGCCTGTGGTTTGGGGACAACCCTCTAACTGCCAGCCAGCCCAACATACCCGCCGAGGAGCTGGCCAAGATGTACCTGCCTCTCAGCATGGAAGATAAAGCTGTTATCAATGCAGGGTGAGAGTTTCATAAGAACTGACTGATTCAGAGAGACAGTGCAACAAAGTTAACTGTTTAGTGTTCAAATTTGAAAATGTGAAATAAGAACAAATTTTTTTACAAAAAAAAATATTACAGTGACCATATAATAAACATATTAGTATTACTATTCATAAATACCTGCATGAATTACTGTAACTACTAGGCCTGTCATAATTATAACATCATCACCTAATGTTGAATATTATGCTGCAACAAATGAAATATGAATTTGAGTGTGTTTGTGGCAAATACATGTAAATAAAAGAAATCAGTAAATGCATTCCATGAGACATGAGACTTATGGAAAAAAAGTTTAAACTTCTAAATTGGTGATGTAACATGTTTAGAAGGTGCTGAGTAATGTTTGTTTTTTGCTAGCTATGTAGCTTATTCTAACAGTTTTACCATGTATATCATTTTTTTTTGCATGGCTCCACATAATTCTTCGCAAATGCTTGAGTGTGTGCAGTATTGATTCAGTAGTGCAGTCAGTGTTAACTACTAAGTACATACAGATAGCATGTAAGGTGACTATTTGGCCAATTTGTGCACTTGTATTCTAATAGTTGCTATTATGTTTTTGTTTTATATATCAAGTAGCCGTCATCTAAAAATAAATGTACTTGACAGGTGGTTGGACTCCTCGAGGTCTCTAATGGAGCAGGGTGTACAGGAGAATGACAAACTTTTGCTGCGATTCAAGTACCACTGTTTCTTTGATCTCAATCCAAAGGTAAGATATCTGTAACATTTTATGTACAATTATAGTTCTAGAATAATAGTGCTAACTTAATCTTGATCTGTCACATCTATATTGCACAATTGCTTATCATGGATAGTAAGTTTTATGTGTTTTCCTGTACTGAGAATAACTGAAAACTCACTGACCTAAAACGTATTTAGAGTAGAAGCCTTTAGAAGAACTGGACAACTGTATAATGTAAATTCAAACCTACAATCATTACAGTCTAACAATGCAAGCCTGAGGATGAGAGCTGTTCTTATAAGGTTTGACCCAATTATCAAACACTGGAGAAACACAGTAGAAGTTACTTTTACAGTTACTTTTCAGGACAGAATTCAGTAGCTACTCAGTAACATCTATTAAAAAAATATTTTGGGTCAGCAGGTTTTCTATTTTTATTTTAGTGCGGGAAAATGGGTCAAAATTGTTCTTCATGTTAAATGGCCATACTCAACAGATGGAGATCAGGTTAAAAAACACTGATAAGTTACTTTTAAAGGAGGAAGAGCTTTTATATGAAACAGTTTTGGTAGCAAACAGAAGTTAATAGATAACTGTGGCTACAGGAGAAGGTGCTACTACACCCTACACTGTCTCTTCTCTAGTATGATGCAGTAAGGATTACACAGCTGTATGAACAGGCACGCTGGGCCATTCTGCTGGAGGAGATTGAGTGCACTGAAGAAGAGATGCTGATGTTTGCCTCCCTGCAGGTACAGTACTGCCACTCCTACAGGTGACCAGATGAGATTGAAAGCTCTGGCATATATCATCACGAAGGGGTGCACATTTCAATCATAACACTAAGGCCAATATTTATCCAGTGAGTACAGTTTTCCTGTACCATACATTTTGTGTGCTTATATGAGGTAGTGCTGTATTGTATTGGCTTTTCTCCCTGTAAATGGTGAGATAAGACACACAGAGCTTTGTGTTGCTGCAGGCTCAGAATTTTCATAGGGCTGAGAAGACTGCTCTCGACTGTGGAATGTGATGGAGCATGTCACAACAAAGAGAATAAACAGCAGGAGAGATTTCCACAGCCAGATAGAGCAGGATTCCTAAGACTGGCTCAGGAGGGGAGTAGTAATACACTGTAGATAAAATCTGACAACCCATGTTTTTCTTTTTCTCATTTTTCCTTTGTCTTTGTTCTACCTTTTTTGTTATCTCAGTTTCCTAATATTTTATGGCTTTAAACAAGAGCATTAAGCAGCTGGGAAAATGAAATACATCACTATCAAAACAAAAGACTCAGTCTTTCTTTCATTTTTTGTCTTCGTTTTACACAGTTTGAAAATGTTAGCTGACCTTATTTTGCTTATCATATGAGCTTTTGCTTGTCATATGTCATATGAGCCACTACAAATGGTCCAAAATGACCTTTTTAAATAAAATCTGTGATATCTGCCCTTCTCTTAGTATCACATATGCAAACTGACCATGTCCACCAAACCTGTGGACCTTTCGGACGAACCTGAAATTGATGAAGTGGAGGCAGCTCTCTCACATTTAGAGACAACACTAGAAGGAAGGAGCACTGACAGGATTCTGGTATGCATCAGGTTTAATGATTTCACTCAGTGTTCAGTGCCAATAAGTATTTTTTATGGTTTTTGTATCTTGAATATATTATTTACAGCTACTCAGTACATAGTTAAATTGTATTCCATCTATTTGTGCCCTCAGGAAGATATTACAGACATTCCAAAGTTGGAAGACACTCTCAAGCTGTATAGGTGAGTTATATTGTGATGGGTCTATCCCAGAATTCTTTGCTTTTGGGAATTCCACTGATTTAAAAAAATGTACATAATCTAATTGTAAAGATGTAAAGAAAGTCATTCAGTGGTTTGATATGAAATGGTGTTGTAGAGAAACTTATTGACTAGATTTCTTGACAATACTTGTGAAAGGAACCAGGGGTCATATAAGAGTAATCTCGCCATTTTATTTACTATGCAAAATGACCAGTGAACCAGTAAATATAATGTTGATAATAGTAAATCAGTGGTGAATACGTTTTCTTTATTTTGCCTTGTAATGCTGTGCCTGTACTTCTGTTATGAATACATTTTTACATTTTAGACAAAAACTTTAACAAACCTTGGTAAGCACTTTAGACCTACAGCAGAGGTAAACAATGACATATTTGTGGCCAGGGGTGTTTGCTATATACATATATAAAATGTGTGGCCTGGCTCTTTTATCTCCATCTATGTCTCCCTCTCTGAGGGGTGAACATGCCCCCTGTGTGACATTGCAAGGCTGGTTAAAAAATATTTGGGGCTATAGCTCCAGAGGCCCAGGCCAGGCAGAACCCGTTTGTAGCCATTTCATATAGTAGCTTTCTGTGAAGTAGCTTTGTCTGACTCCTGTCGGCAGTGTAGACAGTTCTGATTTGGAAAGTTTGTATAGAATGGAACATTTTACATCAAACCACTCTGACTTTTTCATTTTTTACAACTGAAAAATTAAATCATCCAGAAATTTAGAAAAGATAGGAATTCACATTTAGGATAATGTAGTTATTGAAGTCTACTGGAAAGCTAAGTGCTATCTTCCATGACTCCAGTACACAGCCATATCTCTTTGTACCATCTGTGCTTTGCAGGCCTAAGCGTCTACTACGAACATTCAAAGAGTACTGGTTTGTGTTCAGAGACACCAGCATTTCCTATTACAAAAACAAAGAGTCTGCCAACGGGGAGCCCATTGAACAGCTCCATCTGCGAGGTGAGCATCACAGGCATTTAGAATGCATATAAACGATCTCCTCTGTGGTTTAATATTAATGCATGTTGTTTGATTCCACACTGATCATGCAGGCTGTGAAGTCGTTCCAGATGTCAATGTTACAGAAAAGAAGTTTGGCATCAAACTCTTGCTGCCTGTTGCAGATGGAATGAACGAAGTGTATATTCGCTGTGATCATGTGAGTTGACTGTAGTTCGGTCTGGTTTCAGTCTAAATCTTAATTTCTTAAGGTCTCCTCAGTAAATTATACATGTATGTCACCATTTAAACTGTTCAGAAGTTATGCAGATTCATAATGTACCAGTCTATCTCCTTTCACACATTCTGTTTACATGTTCATGTTGCATTTTAAAGGAGACACAGTATGCCAAGTGGAAAGCTGCATGCATTTTGGCTTCTAAAGGCAAGACGATGGCCTACAGTTCCTACAACACAGAGGTCAAGAACATCCAGTCTTTCCTACAGATGAAAAGTTTGGCACCCCCACCTGGCCAGGCGGCACCTGATGTGGAGTCTATGGAGATGAATGCAGAATGCTTTGTGTCTCCACGATATGCCAAAAGATACAAGAACAAACAGGTAAAAAGGCTTTACCTTGAAGTGCTACGCCACAAGATTAGAGCCATGATATACAGGGGGTGAAATAAGTATTGAACACTTCACCAATTTTCTAAGCAAATCTATTTCTAAAGGTGGTATTGATATGAAATTCTCACCAGATAACAACCCATCCAATCCACGCATGCAAAGAAATCAAACCATAGACGTCCATAAATTAAGTTATGTGTAATAATGAGAAATGACACGCAGGTGCAAAAAGCCATGGAAAGTCATGACACCAGCTGAAATCTATCAGTAATTAGAAAGCAATCCTGCCACTTAGTGAAAACTAATATCAGCTGGTTCAACTGATGGCCTATAAAAAGGTGTCTCGTTACCAAGGTGCCAACATCTCATGATGGGTAAAACCAGTGAGCTCTCTCAAGACCTTTGCAACAAAATACTGATGGCATTGGTTGCAGAAGAATTTCTAAACTACTGAAGGTTCCAGTGAGCACTGTTGGGGCCATAATCCGGAAGTGGAAAAAACATCATTTCACCATAAACCGGTCACAACCAGGTGCTTCTTGCAAGATTTCAGACAGAGGAGTGAAAAGAATTATCAGAAGAGTTGTCCAAGAGCCAAGGACCACTTATGGAGAGCTACCGAAAGACCTGGAATCAGCAGGTACCATTGTTTCAAAGAAAACAATAAGTAATGCACTCAACTGCCATGGCCTACATACACGCTCACTGCGCAAGACTCCATTGCTGAAGAAAAAGTATGTTGAAGCACGTTTAAAGATTGCTCAACAACATTTAGACAAGCCTGTGAAATACTGGGAAAATATATTCGGTCAGACGAGACCAAAATTCAACTCCTTGGATGCCATAATGCACACCACGTTTGGAGGTCAAAGGGCACTGCATATCACCCCAAAAACACCATACCAACAGTGAAGTTTGGAGGTGGGAACATCATGGTGTGGGGCTGTTTTTCAGCATACGGCACTGACATGCTTCATATAATTGAAGGAAGGATGAAAGGACAAATGTATCAAGACATTCTTGATAAAAATCTGCTGCCATCTACCAGGATGAAGATGACATGAGGGTGGACATTTCAGCAAGATGGTGATCCCAAACACACAGCCAAGGAGACTCTCAGTTGGTTTTAGAGAAAGAAAATAAAGCTGCTCGAATGGCCCAGCCAATCACCTGACCTGAATCCAATTGAAAATCTATGGAAGGAACTAAAGCCCAGAGTTCATAGAAGAAGCCCATGGAACCTTGAGCATTTGAAGAGTGTTTGTGTGGAAGAATAGGTGAAAATCACACCTAAGCAATGCATGTGACAAGTTTCTCCATGCAGGAGGTGACTTGAAGCTGTCATCACCAACAAAGGCTTTTGTACCAAGCATAAAAGAAATTTCAGTAAACATGTTCAGTACTTTTTCCCTGTGCTGTTTCTCATTATTACACAACTTAATTTATGGACATCTATGGTTTGACTTCTTTGCATGTGGGGATTAGATGGGTTGTTGCTGACATCTGGTGAGAATTTGTCAATAGCACCTTTTAGAAATATATTTACTTAGAAAATTGACATGTTCAGTGCTTATTTCACCTGCTGTAAATAATATAAAACAGCATTTGACTATGAAGCTGTGATTATGAAAACTACAAATTTGCACAGAAAACAAAACTTTGAACTGTGATTTATTGTAATGACTGGACACTCTGACATGCATTTCTTCTGTGTTTTGGATTTCAGCTGTCTACACGAATCTTAGAGGCTCATCACAACATTTCCCAGCTTACTCTCATGGAGGCTAAACTGCGCTTCATACAGGCATGGCAGTCTCTGCCAGAGTTTGGCATCAAGTACTACATAGTCAGGTATTGGCTTTTTTTTTTTTTGCTAAACACTTTATTACCCTTGCAACCATCAAATAAACCACCAGAACTTATCCTTCTCCATTTAATATGCATAGATGAGACTGATTTTCATATTTGAGTACCTTGTGATTTTAAGAATTTAAGTACAATGTAAAAATATATTTTAAAAAAATCAAATTGTATAATCAGTATGCTCCTCTGTCTCATCAGAGGGTCTCACATTTACCATCTTTCATGAAAAACACTGTCAGAACTCTAAGCATGTCAGGCTAATATGAGACCAACAACTGGAGGTTTTTTTCCCCCTAAAATCACTTTGTTGTAGGTGTTAAGATTTTTTGGTTTATTTTGTTAGAGAAGTTTTATTCATCTTAGCCAAACTAATGTGTGGTGTATCATTATCACTACATGTGTGTAGGATAAACTATTACAATTTTAACTGAATTCTGACCTATATACGATAAATTTTACCTAAAATGTGTTGAACATATGGTTCTTTCATCTTGCTGTAACCTCTCTTTGTATTAAACTACCTTATGCTTTGTGTGTACACAGATTCAAAGGATGCAAGAAGGATGAGATACTGGGCATTTCTTACAACAGGCTAATTCGTATAGATATGTCCACGCGCCTGCCGTTGACCACGTGGAGATTCTCCAACATGAAACAGTGGAATGTGAACTGGGAAATCAGACAGGTGAGAAGAACTCAGAGCTTTCAATATTTTCAGTACCCCAAAGCAGCTTCAAAACTTATAATAAACAGCCTAGACTGTCATTTCTCTTATAGAAATGTTTTGTTTCTCTTGTCTCATTTATGCTTTCTATTCCAGGTGACCATTGAATTTGACCAGAACGTGTCTGTAGCTTTCTCCTGCCAGAGCTGTGATTGTAGGGTGGTTCATGAATACATTGGTGGCTACATTTTCCTTTCAACACGCTCCAAAGATCAGAATGAAACACTAGATGAAGAACTGTTCCGCAAACTTACAGGGGGACAAGAATGACCATGAAAACCATTGAGAAACTTGTGAATCAGTATACAGCTGTGTCAGTTTCAGGTTTGCCTACAGATTTCAGTTCAAATGTAGCCCTTTCATTATGTCAGTTTTATGCTTGTTTGTTTACATTTTGTTGTTAGGAAGGTGCACCTAATTTCAGTGAAAGCTTGAGCCAAATGTTCACAAAGACATCTCTGATGAAATGCTGTGGTTAGGCTGGTGATGCGTATAGATATTTGCTTACTTTTGAAGACCATCTCCCAAGCTTCACAGTAGATTTCTTCACAAGCCTATCAGTAAGACAGGTCACATTTGATTCGATATCACTGACTTTTAATAGACTTATTCAGATTTAACTGAAGTGCTCCAAATTTAGGACACGGGGAACTGCAGAGACCATGGCATCGGATCCTCCATCGTATGAGATCATTCTCTGCTTTCATTTTTAAGGATTTTTTTTTCTTCTTTCTTTTTTTCAAATAACATTTGTTGTAATACATTTTTCAGGGAAATTCAGTTTACACTGTTAGACTGTTCCGTGTTTGCTGAAGAATTGAAAAGGCAACCAAATATGAATGTTGTTTGCTTTGTTTCTTAATAAAACATGTCTGAAAAACATTGCAGAACTTTGTGATTTATATAGTCTGAAGTAGAGTATTAAAGTAATTTTTATTGTATCTGAAATGTATTCATAATTAGTCTTGTTTTATTCTTATATCTGGAAGTACTTCTATTTATGTTCAGGAATTCAGTTTTCTTAGTATTTGGCACTCTGTCACTGTTACTATACTTTTCATAATCAGCTATTTGTATTCATGGGCTATATATGAAACTCAGGTTTAGAGTGAGATTTTCAGGTTATGAAAACAAGGATGAGATGAATAAGCCTGTTATGTTCTTTTGTGTTCTGAAAATCGACATGGCAGCATATGAGGGCTATTATTTTGTTAGCTTTCCACCGGGGTGGAAAAAGTACATTAAAAAGTGATACTCAATATGACTACCGTATCAAGGAAATTGTGTTCAAATAAAAGTGAAATTATGGAACCAAAATAAGCGTGAATAAAGGCATTTAACATTATAAAAGTAAATAGTATATAAAATTATACTATATAATAGTATATAAATTAAAAGTTTATAAAAGTAAAATAGTAGGTTAAATATGTTTTCTGTTCGGTGGTATATGGCCTTTGCACAGGTAACTGAACATATTATTTTATTAATATCATTTCTACCCTGATACGAATCTGGTTAAATGTTTAGCTAATAGACGCACTAAATTCACACGTACAGCTAATACACTGGTGAGCAGAAATGTTTGGCTTTTGCGATTCCTACTTTATACTTCCTATGTCTAAATAAAAATGCGACGAGTAGATTTTTTTCAGTTTAGATATAATTAGATAAAATTGTAAGACTTTTATTTTTATTAAAGTGCCCACAGCGGTGCACGGCCGTTGCTCGTTGAGGAGTGATCTGTGAACGGCTGCTCTTCCTAGTTGTGTTGCGGGGCGCACTGGATCGATTAGTCATCCTACGGTTAGGGAAAACGTTAGCGTACACGTGGGGAAACACGGACGCCCGGTTTGCGGCGTTTCTCGCTGTCGGCTTTTTGGGGTTTGTGTCGTTCACCGAAAGCCGTTAAGGCTAAAACATTCGCGCAGATAGGTCACCGAGTCTGTGAGCTGTAGAAATGGCGCACCCCGCGGTGGACAGCGATGAGGAGAGCAGGATAAGTGAAGGGGACTATGTAGTTCTGAAGAGAGGAGATGTCTACAAATCGGTTCAGATTGAGAAAAGAAAGTGAGTTATGCTGTCGTTTTGTTTAGTCACAGGGCCTGAGGTCGTTCCTGACCTGGGAACAGATAGTTTGGTGTCTAAATTGCTTTGTTTTACTCATCTAGTTAGTCCTGCTAACTAGCTAACTAGCTTCCTCTGACATTTAATGAACGTCCAAACAAAACCTGG
Source organism: Pygocentrus nattereri (assembly GCF_015220715.1). Lineage (NCBI taxonomy): Eukaryota > Metazoa > Chordata > Actinopteri > Characiformes > Serrasalmidae > Pygocentrus > Pygocentrus nattereri. Next base: position 34,230,494 of record NC_051214.1, on the reverse strand, counting down.
CCTAGATAAGCTAGATAGCTAGCTAGGTTACCTTCTTTGTAATTAGTATAATCTCCTAAAAGCGAGTGCTGTTGTAATGCTGCCTAGCAAAGTCTGTGACTGCACTTTGTTTAAAATGTGAGAATATTGTGGCGAACTATAGATTTATGACGGTGTTCATCGTCAAAGAAGACAGTGCGATATATACAGCAGTTTTATTTCTCAGTGAGGATGCTCTTCTTCAAAGCTGCGCATGTCCTAACCTAGCTAGTTAAATGCATAACTAAAAGGCTTTGTAAACGTCCTGATCTAACCCATAATGTACGTTACTTAAAGGGCAATGGCACCGTTTTTTAAAGATTTCTGAATAAATCAGTCCTTGAGATGTGAAGTGGTTCATTGTAGAGAGACAGATTTTTTGCCAGTGGTGGTGATGGGAAGCAGAAGTCAGAATGTTTACAGCACTAATGGAGCCATATTATTTGCTATCCAGGTCCACCAGTAAGCCTACACATGCCTTCTGAGTTCGTATGTAATTTAAATGATGGTAAAATAGTCATAAAGCTGAAAAATACGTTTTCATTGGGGACTATTTTTGCTTTACAGCTCCCTGCCTGTACTCCTCCGCCTTGGATAAATTTAAATTAATAGTTTAAAATACGTGTTAAACCAAAAGTTTATCACAAAACACTAAACATTTCATGGCTTAGCTTTCTGTGAGGGAGCTTTCAGACATCTGGTTCCTATCACCACCACTTGAACAATCTTGACTTGGCAAGTTTCACAAGTTAACATTGCTACAGAAAGTGCTGACTAATTAACATCAAGACTAAACAGTCATGAACACTAATCAGTTGTGCTCCTTCTTTCAAACGACTTCTAAAAACTGGAGTTGCAGCAGTGTGGCAGTTCTGGCCCTGTGCCAATATACTTTACATTTACGTTACATAAACATCTGTCAGTGCTGAGGGCAATATAAGCACTTCTTACATGGTATAGAAACTGGGACTAGGTCTACCCAGATGATCTGCATTACAGTGAAATGTAACATTTTGTATAGGACTAAAAGTACAGTAAAATAAGTATCCAACAGTTCTGCATTGTTTTCCTTTCTCAGGAAAGTGATTTTTGAGAAGCAGTGGATGTTCATGGACAACTCTGTTGGGGAGCTGTATGGCTCCACGTTTGAAGTGGACAGTGGTGGTAAGCTGATTCTGCGGAAACCAAACAACACAGAAGATCCCACAGGTAAAGGAGAGATATAGCCTGTATGTATTTTACATTGGCCTCAATCTCTGGTATTATAATGGGCTGTATATGGTCTTTCTAAACAGACACCAAAGGAGCAGGCTTGGACAACAGACACATTGTAGATGATGGCAAATCACAGAAGCTGACACGAGATGACATTGAATCACTGAAAGAGCAAGGATTGAAAGGCCAGGTATGTTTTCCTCTTAAAAAGAGATCATACTGATAATCATTTAGTTTTACATTTTTGTGCACTGTATTGAATTTATATTGTTTTCGTTCAAACTCTAGGAAATTATCCAGCAGCTCATAGACAACAGTACAACATTCAGGGATAAAACTGAATTTGCTCAGGAGAAATACATCAAGAAGAAAAAAAAGAAGTAAGTAGAAATTATGGCATTTTTTTTTTTTTTTGATGAACAGTTTATGTATTTTCCTTATTTGTGTTTATTTAAAGTACTTAATATCTCTGCAGGTATGAAAGCAATGTAACAGTACTCAAGCCTACCTCCCGTATTCTTGCCATGATGTACCATGGCAGAGAACCTGGAAAAGTATGGTATGTCATCAGCTGTGTAGCTGCTACTCCATTACTGGTATTGCTTTTATGGCTACTGCTGTCAGTATTATTAAAACCAAATTTAAGCGTAACTTCTTCACTGTGTTCTTCACACGACAAAGCTGTGCTGCACGGTACAGGTTATAACATTACTACAGACATACTTCTTAAAATTATGGGTTATTGCTTTCTTTCCAGATTTTGTCTGAATAATAATTCTGTTCCTGTTACAGTCACTTGCGATACGACACCTTAGCTCAGATGCTAACCATAGGGAACATCCATGCAGGCAGTAAGGTCGTTGTGTTTGAGACCTGTGCCGGTCTCGTTCTCGGTTCTGTTATGGAGAGAATGGGAGGTATGAATATGTTTCATGTTTTTAATTTGTAATTTTTTTAATACATAAAAGATAATGCCAGAAAAGTGCTTCACTGTGCTCTTCCTAAAACCAAAATGGATACCATAGTGTGGATACATTAGGTATCCATACTGTCCATGCTGCATATAACAAAGTATATGAAATGCAACTCTACTACCTGCTTTCGGTCTCCTGCTCTCATTCTTGTTCCTTCTCCCAGGCCATGGCTCTGTGATCCAGTTGTATCCAGGTGGAGGCCCAGTCAGAGCTGGCATGGAGAGCTTTGGCTTCCCTTCACACTTTCACAACACACTACATGAGTTTCCCTTGTGTAAGGTGAATGCGCTGCTGTCAGGAACACTAAATGTCAGTGAGAAAGACCTGGACTCTCAGAGCAATGGCAGATCGGACGAGCAGGGTAGCTCCTCTCAGGTATCCACAGACAGGGGTGATGAGAGCAGCTCAGAGCCACAGAGCATGGAAGTGAGCACAGATCCAGCCGAGGCCAAAAAGAAAGAGGACAGCGAGAAGTTGCGTGAGCAAAAGGTGAGCTTGGGCAACCTCTAATATGCAAAAAGGTTTGGGATTTTAAAGTTATGATTAGATTAAGAGATTCCTGACCTATCTGCAGAGGCCTGGGGTGGCTGCAGTTTTTAATTTATTTATTTATTTTTCCCTTCAGACAAGCAGGAGAACAACTATATTAATTGGTCTGTCTTTTAAACAGCTGATTATCTGTGGTTCTGCTTTGTTGGAATGTAAACCTGCAACTACACTGGCCCTTTGCAGTTCAGGTTGAACTTGGGCCTGATTGTTTCTGAAATTTTAGTCTTAACACACGTCTTCAAATAAATTTAAATAAAGTAATTTGTCAACCCAATTGATACCAAACCCGCTCCAACCCAGCAAAATTCAATCCAAAGGTGACTTGACTTGCCAAGAAGTTACAGAGACGATGACTAATGTAATCAGTGAACAGATTTTTTTTTAAATGGTTGGCCCAAGGGCAGATTTACTAACATTTTGCACCATCACAAACTTCATTTTGGTGTTTGTCACAATTTACTAACAGACACTGTCCGTTCCTTAAATAACATCAGAGGAACAGTCACTGTTCTTTTTTGCTTTGCTTCCTTACATATGCACTTAGAAGAGCTTTCCCCTCAAAGTGCAAAATACTGGGTGAAAATTATTATAATGAGTCAGCTAGTCCAATTTATATGATAGTACCGACTGTGCATTATTTATTATTGTTATTATTTCTTGTTTTTTTCCCAATTTCTTGTTGAAGCAAGGCTAAGGCGAGAGGTTCAGATCAGTGAGCAGCAGTTTGGTTTCATGCCCAGAAAGAGTACCACAGATGCAATTTTTGCGTTGAGAGTGTTGGTAAAGAAGTACAGAGAAGGTCAGAAGGAGCTGCATTGTGTCTTTGTGGATCTAGAGAAGGCATATAATAGGGTGCCAAGAGAGGAACTGTGGTACTGTATGAGGAAGTCAGGTGTAGCTGAAAAGTATGTTAGGGTGGTGCAGGACATGTATGAGGATAGTGAGACAGTGGTGAGGTGTGCAGTTGGAGTGACAGATGGTTTCAAGGTGAAGGTAGGGGTTACATCAGGGATCAGCTTTGAGCCCTTTCTTGTTTGAAATGGTGATGGAAAGGTTGACAGATGAGGTCAGGCAGGATGCTCGATGGACCATGATGTTTGCAGATGACGTTGTAATTTGTGGTGAGAGTAGAGAGCAGGTGGAAGAGAATCTGGAGAGGTGGAGGTTTGCACTGGAGAGGAGAGGAATGAAGGTCAGTAGAGACCAGACGGAATACATGTGTGTGAATGAGAGGGAGGCAGGTGGAAAGTTGAAGATGCAAGGAGTAGAGGTCGTAAAGGTGGATGACTTCAAATATCTTGGGTCAACCATCCAGAGCAATGGACAGTGTGGAAAAGAGGTGAAGAAGAGGGTGCAGGCTGGATGGAGTGGGTGGAGATGGGTGTCAGGGCTGATGTGTGACAGAAGGATAGCAGCAAGAGTGAAAGGGAAGGTTAACAAGACAGTAGTGCGTCCTGCTATGATGTATGGTTTGGAGACTGTGGCTCTGTCTAAAAGACAGGAGGCTGAGCTGGAGGTGGCGGAGATGAAGATGCTGAGATTTTCCTTGGGAGTGACAAGGATGGACAAGATTAAAAATGAGCAGATCAGGGGGACAGTGAAGGTAGAGCAGTTTGGAGATAAAGCCAGAGAGGCCAGGTTGAGATGGTTTGGACATGTGTTGAGGAGGAATAGTGGAATATTGGTCAAAGAATGTTGGAGATGGAGCTGCCGGGTAGAAGGAGAAGAGGTAGACCTCAGAGAAGGTTTATGGATGTAGTGAAGGTGGACATGGAGATGGTTGGTGTAAAAGTAGAGGAGCAAGTGGATAGGGCAAGATGGAGGCAGATGATCCACTGTGGCGACCCCTAAAGGGAGCAGCCGAAAGAAGTTATTATTTCTTGTCCTATTTTAGACACTGACATGAGTGCCATTGTTTGTTCTCAGAGAGATAAGACATTTCTTTTGGAATACATTAAAAAAAAATGAAATTAATGCTTTGTAAGCATCTGCCATGCATTCCACATTACTCTTAGTTAGATAAAGGAACTAAAAACCAAATAAAATAGTTTTAGAAAATGATTTAAACTTTTTAAAAGCATCATGCTTTTTGAATAGTTTTGGTATATTTTACAACACTATTAAAGAGCGGGTTTTTCTTAAGTAATGATCTGTTTTCATTTCCAAATGATTGTTAAAAGCACATATTGGAAATCTTTCGCTCTGCAATCCCTGCTTTACTAAAGTAAACTTTACTAAGGCAACTCCTTACTTTGTTATTCCGGCTGTGGCTTTTGTATGCTGTGGTATATTTGTTTGAATGGGAAAAATGTCAGCCATTATTTGATGTATTGCTTGTAGCTAAGAGTCTATGCTCAAAGTCATGCAAGTTTTCAAACCACCTGTCTGTGCTCAGTGACATTAAACAGAGATTTTACAATATCACCTGGTTTCCAAACTCACTCAAGTTCAGCTCACCCCCCCAGCCAGAAACAAACATGCGTTCCAGAAACGAAAAGTAAAAATGATTCACACCTGAAACTTTTTTTTATCTTACCTGGTTGGGAACAACTTTCAAAGCCCCTCATTCTAGAAGTTTTTAATCTGGATGAATTTTGAAGCGCAAAGAACCACAGAGCTGTCAGTAAACTGCTTTTTTTTTCATTGTCGCTGAGGATTTGTACAAATCAGAAGTGAGTACTGCCTATATTCAGATTAAGATTTAAGATTAAGAGACCCTTATTAGTCGTACAACAGGGAAATTTTCACCTCCGCATTTAACACATCTGTGAAACACCACATACACACTAGTGAGAACAATCGCACACTAGGTGGCTGTGAGCACACTTGCCTGGTGCAGTGGGCAGCCCTACCCGCAGCACGCGGGGAGCAGTTGGGGGTTAGGTACCTTGCTCAAGGACACCTCAGTCCTGGGGATCAAACCGGCGACCTTCCAGTCGCAAGGCTGGTTCCCTAACCTCCAGCCCATGACTGCCCCAAGTCAATCAGGTCCCACCAAGATATGAACTCGGATCACTGGATTCAAAGTCCAGAGATCTAAACATTACACCATGGAACCACAATTCTATCAGCATGTTGATTTTGCGATGCATGGAGTAAACATATTGGGCCATGTTTACACCGAAGTTCACAGCCAAATAAGGCTACACCCTGCCTACCTCTGCTGCTCGGACAACGTTTGTGTTTTGCTAATTGTAGCAAACAATCCTTTGTTCAAGCCTGCTAAACTGGTGAGAACCTGGTACTGGGGAATCTCGACTTTTTGGGACTGCAGCATTTTCAAGGAAGTTACTACATGTGATCATTCAACTGATTTGCAGGCATATAGAGTATCTGTGATTGGCTACTTTCGCAAGTGCTTAGATCATGAGATTTCCCCATATGCTAACCAGAAGCCATGGAAGACTGCAGGGGTGCAGGCCCTAATAACAAACCTGGCCAGGTGCTCAGGGGATGAGTTGACCAGCTTGTGGATATCCCAACAGACGTCTTTAGTAGTACTCAGAGTCGGGCAGTTTTCCCAGAGTGTTTCAAAGCGACTACCATCATCCTTACGCAGAAGAAATCGTGTGTCTTGCCTCAACGATGACCGACCAACTGTTTCTAGCAATTGGTAATGAAACACAAAGAACAGTCTTTTTCCACACTGGATCCCTTTCGGTTCACATATCCGACTAACTGGCAGACAAAGGACATCATATCCTTTGCCATTTACCTTTCATTGATCCACCTTGACAGTGCTGCTTACAGTCTTTAGTTGAGCATTCAATCATCCAACAGCAGCTTATTGGAAAGCTGAACTTGGGTCTGAAAACCTCCCACTGAAATCCAGGACATTTTGATTCTGTCAGGATTGCCAAGACAACCTCTCGCACCACCACACTGAACACCATTGCTCCCTGAGGCTGTACTACAAAGCATAACTCAAATCACATCATCAAATTTCTGTTGAAACTACAGTGGTGGGACTCATCAGCAGCAGTTATGAGTGGGAGGGAGGAGGGTGAGTGGTTTGCAGACTGATGTAGAGACCGGCTGTAGATTTCAGGAGGAATTTCAACTTAATCAAATCCTGCACATCACTGGTTTGTGAGTGTGCACATCACCAGCGACATCATATGAACCCTCAACACCATTTGCCTAGCCAAGATAGCCCATCAGCAACTTCTGGAGGTTGAAGAGAGAGAAGCTGTCCCCTTCAATGCTCACTGCTTTCTACAGGGGACAATAGAGATCATCCTGACAAGCTGTCTCACTGTCTTGTGTGGGAACTGCGTCATCTCAGACCACAGGGCCCTACAGCAGATTGTGAGCACATCTGAGATAATCAACTCCTCCTACCACAAGAGCTGCGTCCACAAGGCTTCCAGCATGGTGGATGACCCGCCCACCCCCTCATCGACTCTTCACTCTCCTGCTGTCTTGCAGAAGGTACTGGAGCATCTGTTCCACCACATCCAAACTCTGCAACAGCTTCTTCCCTGAGACAGTCAGATTACTGAACAATGTGATGCCCCCCAACATCCACCTGGACTAATCCGGACTCTTTTTGTCATCCATCATAGACTAATCACACACCTGAACCATCACTGCACACTTGCACTTTAAATTCTTTTAATTCTTTTAGTGCTGCTGTAGGACCCCAGTCTTTCTGTACAGTTGACATTGTTTGCACCAGCCTTTCTACAACCCCAATTCCAATGAAGTTGGGACGTTGTGTAAAACATAGATAAAAACAGAATACGATGATTTGCAAATCCTTTTCAACCTATATTCAATTGAATACACTACAAAGACGATATTTAATGTTCAAACGGATAAACTTTATTGTTTTTTGCAAATATATTTCTGTATGTACTTTTCAGCATTAATGATGCCTTCACAGATGTGCAAGTTACCCATGCCATGGGCACTAACACAACCCAACACCATCAGAGATGCTGGCTTTTGAATTTTGCGCTGATAACAATCCAGACAGTCCTTTTCCTCTTTAGCTCAGAGGACACAGCGTCCATGATTTCCAAAAACGATTTGAAATGTGACTCGTCAGACCACAGGACACTTTTCCACTTTGCGTCAGTCCATCTCAGATGAGCTCGGGTCCAGAGAAGCCGGCGGCGTTTCTGGGTGTTGATGATATATGGCTTTTGCTTTGCATGGCAGAGTTTTAACTTGCACTTGTAGATGGAGCGACGAACTGTGTTCACTGACCAGTGGTTTTCTGAAGTGTTCCTCAGTCCATGTGGTAATATCCGTTACAGAATGAAGTCAGTTTTAATGCAGTGCCGCCTGAGGGATCGAAGGTCACAGGCATTCAGTGTTGGTTCTCTGCCTTGCCGCTTACTTGCAGAGATTTAATAATAGATAATAATAAGTTACATTTATATAGCGCCTTTCACAAACCCAAGGTCGCGTCGATTTCTCCAGATTTATTGATGATATTATGGACTGTAGATGATGAAATCCCTAAATTCCTTGCAATTGCACGTTGAGAAACGTTGTTCGTAAACTGTTGGACTATTTGCTCACGCAGCTATTCACAAAGTGGTGAACCTCACCCCATCCTTGCTTGTAAATGAGCCTTTCAGTCATGATCCCTTTTATACCCAATCATGACACTCACCTGTTTGCAATTAACCTGTTCACCTGTGGAATCTTCCAAACAGGTGTTTTATGAGCATTCCTCAACTTTCCAGGTCTTTTGTTGCTCCTGTCCCAACTTCTTTGGAACGTGTTGCAGGCATGAAATTCAAAATGAGTGAATATTTGCAAAAAACAAAGTTTATCTGTTTGAACATTAAATATCTTGTTTTTGTAGTGTATTCAGTTGAATATAGATTGAAAAGATTTTGCAAATCATGGTATTCTGTTTTTATTTATGTTTTACACAACGTCCCAACTTCATTGGAATTGGGGTTGTATGTATATGATGCTCATTCTTATAAATTTTGTTGTCCTTACTAGTTAGTCATGTGTTTTTGTCATGTATGTATGTTATTTAATCAATCATATCACAGCGTTTCCCAGGTTAATCTTTCAGTGTTGTGAGCGCTTTTTTTCTTCAAACAAATGCAGCATTTGTTTTTTACATGCTTCATTTCTGGGAATATATTTGCATTTTCACTTTTGTATCTGTGTTCTCCCTTAATGCCATTGTGTTCTCAGCTTTTGTTTGCTTTATAAATGTTGTTAGATGACTCAGCAGCCCACCATAATTTAATGCATATTCGGCATTTGTTTCACATGTATCTGCATGTTATGTAGTCCTGTGTAATGGTATGTTGTTGTGTGTTGCACCATTGGGCAAGAAGAACATTTTGTGTACTAAATTTACCCAAAGGAATGACTAAGACCGCTAAACCTTTTAAAGTTGCTGCACACATCCAAACTGTACATATCCAATTATTCAAAATGTCATATAGAAGGGAGCATTTAAACTTCGAAGACGGGCATCATAGTTAGGTAGGTTAGTTGCTATCACATTGTATACACATGCCATTTTATAATATTACAATAATGTCATTTTGTCTTTTATTATCTTATTTAGTATTGGTCACCAAAGGATATTTGTAAATGTTTATTCTGCATTTAGGTACAAATATGTTAGTATCAATGACAAAGAACTGATAAATTACATGACAAATTATAATAATGAACAATAAAGATTATACACTGTAATTTGCATTTGACAAATTATTTTTAATTAGAGGAGTTAATGAAAACGTCATTTTTAGAGACTGTAAATGAAACTGTTATTCTACAATAAGGTTACGGTGTCATCATGTATGATTAGGGAATTACCTCACTGCTGTACCAATTAAAATCCTTTATCATCCTTTGCTTTGTACATTTATGATTTGGGTTCCTTAAACCAGTGGTTCTAAGCCTGTTTTTGCTGTTTCCCAGCCCCCCCCCCCCCACTCATCTTGAACCCCCCCCCCCCCCCCCCAAAAAAAAACACACTAGTGCCACTGAGCGTTGTACTCTGCTGACCAGCAACAAAAGTGAAAGGCTTGGGCTCATTCACTTAAGCAGCATATGTAAGGACAATGGAGTATCACTTATTTTATGGAAAACGTTAAATAAATTAGGCTATTATTTATAAGAGCAATATAAATGTAATTTTTTTTGTTTAAATTTTTATTTTCATAAACAGAGATTTTGCACTTGAGGCTGTTCTGTTCTTTTTGAATGGTAAAGAAATTGTTCGTAGTTAATGTTCCGGGATAATTTCTGATGTAATGTGTTGACATAAATGCATGAGCCAGTGGTGAGTTTCATATTTCACACAGTGAACATATATTAAAACTGTCCTATGAATAATGTTCAAAAGTCCAATAAATGACTGATTTGTTGCAGCCAACAAGCTAGATTTTTCGTCCATTTCTGTCTGTCGTCCATTCGTTTGCCACGTCGTCTAACTAGCTATATAATTTGTGTGCATTCCTTGGTTGCACATCCAAGGCTAAAATGCAGTTTTAAATAAATTCTATAGATATCTCAGGAATTATGTCTGTATGATTCTGTCACTGAGATGGAAACAAATCATTCAAAGTATTTTGATGTGAAATGGTGCATTGTAGAGTAATATAGCAAAAATGGCAGTATAGAGGCTGGAAACTAGATCTGGTTCTCTGATGGTGCTGATGTTAACTTGGGTGTTCTTTCTCTGGCAGGCACAAGAGAAGAGAGTGAGGATGGAAGAGAAGAGAAAGCGGCTTGCTGCAGCAGCTGCCCTGCTCGAGGGCCAAAATGCAGATGGGTAAGTTTTACTCTTGTGGTCCTGTAGATACAGGCAGTGCTTTTGGCTCTTTAAAACAGTATGAAATGGTTTGTATTTCAGTGTGATGGATTTTGGCATGGGGAGAGATTCTTATTTGTGAGTTATTGATGCCTGTATGGCAGTAGTTCATGCGGACAGTGTAGTTCTGGCCCTAGAAATTATTGTAGCCAGTCAGGATTTGGAACACATTTTTTATGGATCTGTACTCATTATTCAGTGATACAGACCACTAGGGTTTTCACAGTGCCACGATGTCGCAGTTAGTCACGGCATGTGACGGGATGGTTACCCCTCCACTGACTTTTCAAAATATTGAATAAAGCACATTCCCATCTCTGACCATGAATTACAGTTCCTTAAACCAGTGGTCATTGGTCTGATTTTATTGTTCGCATGCAGTAGCTACCAAACATACCCATGATCAACAACATCACATGATGTTCATTAACCTTGTCTAGGAGTTGCAAACTGTCAGCAAGTGCACTTAGCTTGAGCCTTCACTCACACAGCTGCTTGCAGTGACAACAGGATATCATTAGACTGGAAGATTTAGGCTACATTCACATTACAAGCCTCATTGCTCAAATAAGATTTTTTGCTCAAATCTATCACATAATGGTTCACACTTGTTTAGGTAAGTAATTCAAATCTGTCATTAATGTGAAAGAACTCATGTCCTGAAATGACCCACATGTGCACATCCTGCTCAGTAACATCATGTGAACAAATCACGTGTGTCATGTAAATCACCAGCAAACAAACTAACGTTCAGAATGAGCCATCACTGCAAAGATAATTATCTCTGATCAGCTCTCAGCTGTTCATTATTAGAGTGAGACAAAGGCAAGAAAAGCTGAAATATGTTGCTTTTTCACAGTTTACAGGCATTAACTTCTGTTTGCCGCTGTTACCATGGTAACGCTGAATGATGGCACATGCGCAGTGGTAAAACATTCTTACATGAGCGTTTACATCAAGGTTGCATAACCACGATTCG